>NC_090650.1:413299556-413579556 GCF_040937935.1 Hyperolius riggenbachi
TTCCTGGAACCTCTTATATGTATTACATTTATGACTGCATGCCGACAAAAAACATGTTACCTGTGCAAAGAAAACAGACATTTCCCGCATTTAAAAGACAGTTTTCCCTTTGAAACTTTAAAATCGATTTTCTCAAAAACTATAAGCTCTTTTTGCTAATTTTTTTTTCCTCTTGTACCCACTCCCAAGGTGCACATACCCTGCAAATTTGGGGTATGTAGCATGTAAGGAGGCTTTACAAACCACAAAAGTTCGGGTCCCCATTGACTTCCATTATGTTCGGAGTTCGGGTCGAACACCCGAACATCGCGGCCATGTTCGGCCTGTTCGGCCCGAACCCGAACATCTAGATGTTCGCCCAACACTACTTGACACCTCAGAGTGCATTTGTAGGCTTTGATTATCCCTCTGTTCCTGTCCCATAATCTACTCCAGCTGCCGGCAGGAAAGAGTAAAGAACGGCAACATTATTAACACCGTTGGCGAATTGTGATGAGGACTGCGTGTGCATTAGACATAAATTATAGAGCCAAAAAGGTTTATAGAGGAGAACGTTTTCTGAAGAAGGTGGAATAAAGGCATTAAGCTTTATAGGAATGTATAATAGAAGCAATTATTCTTAATTTCTCACAGGTGGGGGGACGCAGGTCCAGGTTTATGAATGGCTTTGACAGAACTCCAGTAGATTTCTGATCTCTCTACTTTGGTAAGAAATCTAAAAATAGACAGAAATGGGACTTGCTAAGGAGAGGCTGTTTGAAATAGAACTTTCCAAGATTAATATATACATTATACTAGAATTAACACGTATGCCAAATATCCAGTTTATGATTTTGTGCTTTTTAAAAGCTCTCTGTGAAAAGAAAAAAGGACTATCCTCTTACATTGACAAATGTTCTAAGTAGCAAATTATTCATTTTATTTAAATATTTTAAGCAAAAGAGAGTCATGTAACTATAGACTAAAGTGATGTTTTAATTTATCAACTTAAAGAGACACTGAAGCGAAAAAAAAATTATGATATTATGATTTGTATGTGTAGTACAGCTAAGAAATAAAACATTAAGATCAGATACATCAGTCTAATTGTTTCCAGTACAGGAAGATTTAAGAAACTCCAGTTTTTATCTCTATACAAAAAAGCCATTAAGCTCTACGACTTTGAAAGTCGTGGAGAGGGCTGTTTTCTGACTTTTATTATCTCAACTATTAGTTAATTTTTTACTTTTCCTCTGCCAGAGGAGAGGTCATTAGTTCACAGCCTGCTCTGAAAGAATCATTTTGAATGCTGAGTGTTGTGTAATCTGCACATATTAGAGAATGATGCAATGTTAGAAAGAACACTATATACCTGAAAATAAAAATATGAGAATATTTTCTTTGCTGCTAATCATATTTTTTTTTCGCTTCAGTGTCTCTTTAAAGGGGGTTGGAACTGAAAATACAAAATGCTTGTACCTATTGCTAGGTACAAGAGTAGTTAGGGAAAGATAGTTTAACCAACCCCCTTTAAGTTAATAAATTAAATCCATGTAGAATGACGCATCAGCTGTTGTCACGGCAACACATTTCTGCAAGGAGGACGGAGGGGGGAGTGACCTTTGACCAGAGGTGGGATTTTGAATAGTTAGGCATTTGCATCGGGAATACAGCATCGCAGGGACATACAGTACGTAATGTATGAATTTATCAATTTAAAAAGAAAATTGTTTGGCAAAACTATCTTACACTAACTGCCCTTGTACCTAGCAATAGGTAGAAGAATTTTGCATTTTCAGTTCAAACCCCCTTTAACTTGTATCTGATAGAGATGAAGCGAACGGTTCCAGACGAACTTTGGTAGTTCGCATTCGCCTGCAGCAGGCGAACTTTTGCGGAAATTCGATTCGCCCCATAATGCTCTATTGAGCAAAACTTTGACCCTCTACATCACAGTCAGCAGGCACATTATTGCCAAACACACTGCTCTCACTGCTAGAGGCCCTCCCTCCTCCAAGCAAGGTCCTTATACCATTTGACTCACTTGTCTGCCTACACTAATTAGTTAAGGGACAGCTGCTTCCCTCCACCTTCCTAACCCCCTTCCACCTATTCCCTCCTCCTACCGGAGGGAGGAGGGTCTCATCTGCCAGGGAATTCCAGTATGTCAAAAGCCAGCTTACATACCGTGGCTGGGGATTGAACCCAGGTCTCAGTGTATGGTAGGTAACTAACATATCCATTATACCACCAACACTTCTAGCTGAAGCTAGCCTAGCATGTACAATTTATGCTCAATCCAAAAGAAAAATAACATTTATATCATGCTTTTCTCCTGGCAGACTCAAAGCACCAGAGCTGCAGCCACTAGGGCACACTCTATAGGCAGTAGCAGTGTTGGGAAGACTTGCCTAAGGTCTCCTACTGAATAGGTGCTGGCTTACTGAGCAGACAGAGCCAAGATTCGAACCCTGGTCTCCTGTGTCAGAGGCAGAGCCCTTAACCATTACACCATCCAGCCACTGCTTAAGGATATGTAGGCAGGCATGGCCTTGCCTTTCGTGTTCAACAGTTGTCAAGAGAAAAATTAAACAAGACAAGACAAATAACATTTATATCACGCTTTTCTCCTGGCGGACTCAAAGCGCCAGAGCTGCAGCCACTAGGGCACGCTCTATAGGCAGTAGCAGTGTTAGGAATTCCCTGGCAGATGAGATCCTCCTCCCTCTGGTAGGAGAGAATAGGTAGAAAGGTAGAAGGGAGGTATTAGAACCCCTGAAATATGTGTTTTCATCATTATTCCAGCCAGTAGAAATTTTTGTAAATTTTGAAGCTTGCATTCCCATTGAAGTCTATGGTGGGTCTTTCTCCAGCTTCCTGTAGTTCGTCTGCTCCCTTGCTGTCCTTTTGCACTGCCGTCAGCCTGGTAAGGTCTCCAAGTCGACTGAGCCAATAGGAGAATGCATCACATTTGCAGTCTCAGCTGCACACCCAACAATCGTGACCCCATGGCTGGGAGTGTGTTAGTTAAGATTTTAATGCTCGTGCACAGAACACTTCCAGCAACGGTATCGCGATCAGTGGTTGTTTGGGAAACATTTCTCATGTTTACGTTAAAACCAGGGGTGTAGCAATAGGGGTTGCAGAGGTTGCAACCGCATCAGGCCCTTGGGCTAGAGGGGCCTCAAAGGGCCCTCCCACAACTACAGTATTAGTGCTCTATTGGTTTTGTGCTCATAATAATCACTTCTATAGATACTTTGAATAGTGGTAATCATTAAACTGCTCCTCATCCTCTTCTTGCACCTCTGACACTGTAGTTGCCATTGGCAGGTTTTGGTGCGTCGTATCAATTGTTATGTATAGAGTGCTTGGGGGTCCCCAATGTAAAACTCTCATCGGGGCCTACAGCTCCTTAGCTATAGCTACGCCACTGTTTAAAACCATTCTGTACTAGCCAATTCACCAAACACCATTCACTTTTTCAGACCTGTATGCGTCTTATTTTTCAGATACACAGTGCACCCAGTGGTGTGTTGCATGTGACAATATAATAGCACTAGCTGATTGCCCGGCGTTGCCCGGGTATGTATTTGGCTGCTCTGCATACTTTTTCTAACCCTAACACACAATTACTTACTGACCAAGTTTATGAGCTTTGCGGCCTTTGGTATCAATAATTTGCATTGAAATGAAAAAATCTGATTGGCTGTTTGTGGCTCCACCCCCTTTTCTGAATTTGAACCCCAGTCACCCAATAACCAACTGTACCAGGTTTGAGGCCTGTGCCATTAACAGTTCAAAAATGGTAGCAATTAAATATTCCCCTTGAAAAGCAATAGGTGAAGTTTGATTCACTTTTGTAGGCTCCACTCACTTTTCTGAATATTAATCCCAGTCACCAAGTGACCAACTGTGCAAAGTTTAAAAACCCTGACATTAACCGTGTAAGAATGGCTGCAGTTTACATTTTCCCAGTAAAATTTGTATTTGCCTCCACCCACTGATGACCCGGCGTTGCCCGGGTATGTATTTGACTGGTGTTGGCTCCGCCCACTTTTTCTAACCCTAACACACAAACACTCAATGACCAAGTTTGTGAGCTTTGGGGTCCTTGGCATCAATAATTTGTATATTCCCATAGAAATTAAACAAATCAGATAGGTTGTTTGTGGCTCCGCCCCTCTCCAACATTTGAACCCCAATCACCCAATGACGAACTGTAGCAGGTTTGAGGCATCTGCTATTAACAGTGTAAAAATGGCAGCAATTTAAATATTCCACTTGAAAATCAACAGGTGAATTTTGATTGGTTATTATAGGCTCCACCCACTTCCCTGAATATTAATCTCAGTCACTCAGTTACCATCTGGGCAAAGTTTGGGAACCCTGCCATAAACAGTGTAAGAAGGGCTGCAGTTTACGGTTTCCCAGTGAAATTTGTTTTTGGCTGGTGTTGGCTCTGCCCACTTTCTAACCCTAACACACAAACACTCAATTACCAAGTTTGTGAGCTTTGGGGTCCTTGGCATCAATAATTTGTATTTTCCCATGAAATGAAACAAATCTGATTCACTGTTTGTGGCTCTGTCCCCTTTTCTGAATTTGAACCCCAGTGACCCAATGACCAACTGTACCAGGTTTGATGCTTGTGCCATTAACAGAGCAAGAATGGCAGCAATTTTAATATTCTCCTTGAAAAGTAACATGTGATTTTTGATTGGCATTTTTAGGCTCCACCCACTTTTCTGAATATTAATCCCAGTCACCCAGTAACCAGCTATGCTAAATTTGAGAACCCTGCCATTAACAGTGAAGAAGGGCTGCAGTTTACAATTTCCCAGAAAAATCTGTTTTTAACTCCACCCACTTTTTGTAACCTGGACACAGTCACTACTTAATGACCAAGTTTGTGAGCTTTTGGGTTCCTGGCATCAAAATTGTGCTAATGGAAGCAGTTTATCCAGCAAATCTGGCTGTTTTTGGTTCCGCCCCTTTACAGAATTTGAACCCCAGACACTTAACGACTGACTGTATTAGGTTTAAGGCCTCTGCTATTAACAGTGTGAGAAAGGCTGCAGTTTCAATATTCCCCTTGAAAATCAATAGGTGAATTTTGATTGGCTCTTGTAGGCTACACCTACTTTTCCAAATATTAATCCTAGTCACCCAGTGACCAACTGTGTGAAGTTTGAGAACCCTGCCATTAACAGTGTAAGAAAAGCTGCAGTTTACATTTTTCCATGTAAAAAGTTACTTGTTTTTGGCTCTGCCCACTATTTCTAATCTTGACATACAGTCACTTAATGACCAAGTTTATGAGTTTTGGGGTCCTTGGCGTCAATAAGTTGCATTTTACCATTGAAATTAAACAAATCTGATTGGCTGTTTTTGGCTTCCCTTCATAATTGAAACCCCAGTCTCCCAGTGACTGACTGTAGCAGATTTTAGGTCTCTGCCATTAAGAGTGCATGAGTGGCAGCAATGTAAATATTCCCCTTGAAAATCAAAAGGTGGATTTTGATTGGCTGCTGTAGGCTCCACCCACTTTTCTGAATATTCATCCCAGTCACCCAGTGGCCAATTGTATAAAGTTTGGGAACCCTGCCATGTTAAAAATTTAGTTGTTTGCACCGCCCACTTTTTCTAACCTTGACATACAGTCATTCAATGATCAAGTGTATCAGCTTTGGGGTCCTTGGTATCAATAATTTGTATATTTCCATTGAAAAATAAACAAATCTGGCTGTTTGTAGCTCCGCCCCCTTTCTGAATTTGGACCCTAATCAC
This sequence comes from Hyperolius riggenbachi, assembly GCF_040937935.1. Taxonomy (NCBI): domain Eukaryota; kingdom Metazoa; phylum Chordata; class Amphibia; order Anura; family Hyperoliidae; genus Hyperolius; species Hyperolius riggenbachi. The sequence goes on from NC_090650.1 coordinate 413,305,326, forward strand.
CCAGTGACCAACTGTACCAGGTTTGAGGCATCTGCTTTTAACAGTATAAGAGAATGGTAGCAGATGAAATATTCCCTTTGAAAATCAAAAGGTGAATTTTTATTGGCTGTTGTAGGCTCCACCCACCTTCCAAAATCTTAATCTCAGTCACCCAATGACCAACTGTGCAAAGTTTGAGAACCCTGCCATTAACGGTGTAAGAATGGCTGCAGTTTATATTTTCCCAGTAAAAGTTGTTTTGGCTCCGCCCACTTTGTGTAACCTTGACCCACAGTCACTCAATGACCAAGTTTGGGAGCTTTCAGGTTCCTGGCATCAAAAATGTGTGAATGGAAGCAGTTTATCCACCAAGGAAATCTGATTGGCTATATGTGGCCCTGCCCCTTTAGTTAATTTGGACCCCAGACACCCAATGACCGACTGTAGCAAGTTTGAAGCCTCGCTATTAAAAGTGTAAGAATAGCAGCAGTTTAAATATTCCCCTTGAAAATCAATAGGTGAATTTTGATTGGCTGTTGTAGGCTCCACCCATTTTCTTGATTGCATTCACCCAGTGACCAACTGTGCCAAGTTTGAGAACACTGCGATTAACAGTCTAAAGGCTCATACACACATCAGACTATAGTCTTTGGAAAATGAAAGATCACAGACCAATCTTACCACCCTTCATGTAGTATGAGAGCCATACCTTCACAGTCTTTTCTATGGAGCTGAACTCCGCATCAGAAAAAAATATTTGCAAGATGCTGCACACACAGATGCTGTACAGACACAAAAGATCAGTATCTGCAAAAGATCTGTTCCTGCCAAAGATCTGTTCCTGCAAAATGCATTCATAGTCTATGATATCTGCAGATCATCATACACACCTTTTTTAACAGATATTCATCTGCAGATCAGATCCACCAGGATGGATTTTCAGATCTGCAGATGATTGTCTGATCTGCAGATGAATGTCCGTTAAACAAGGTGTGTATGATGATCTGCAGATCTCATAGACTATGAATGCAATTTGCAGGAACGGATCTTTGGCAGGAACAGATCTTTTGCAGATACTGATCTTTTGTGTCTGTACAGCATCTGTGTGTGCAGCATCTTGCAAAGATTTTTTTCTGAGGGAGAGTTCAGCTCCATAGAAAAGACTGTGTAGGTATGGCTCTCATACTACATGAAGGGTGGTAAGATTGGTCTGTGATCTTTCATTTTCCAAAGACTATAGTCTGATGTGTGCATGAGCCTTTAGAATGGCTGCAGTTTACATTTTCCCATTTAAAATGAATGGCTGAAATTTGATTGGCTGTTTTATCCTCCGCCCATTTTTCCTGGATATGTAACGTCGGTCACCAAGTGAGCAACTGTGCCATGTGTGGGGACTCTGGCTTGATTACTGTCAGAATGGCAGCCTTTTAAATTTTTTCCATTGACTTGAATGGGTGAAATCTGATTTGCTGTTTGTAGCTCCGCCCATGTGTGCAGGGGGGACCCGAGACCCCCAGAACATATCATCCCAGGTAGTAAGGGATCTGTATAGTGTATACCAAGTTTCATTCAAATCGGTCAAGCCGTTTTTGCGTGATCGAGGCCTATACACACGCACGCACACACACACACACACACATACACATACATCCAATTTTATATATATAGATTGCAATGCATTTGTATTATAATGGTACATTCACATCAATGCATTATCAGTGCAGTGCAATGGACTCTGGTGTATGCGAAGCATACATTCTTTCTATAAACGGTATGCTTCACAGTAGGTATTGCACACACAATGTGACTTTTCCCCTTCTCTTCAGGGGACCTGAGAGAAGCCTGCGTGCGGTGTCGCTACTAACGTGCTTTGCAACACGTGGAACTGATGCCTTTCCTAAAAATCAGAAAGTGAGTTCCCCTTTAACAAGCTGTAGTAATGTGGGTTGCATTAGTTTTCAGTACCTGTTTTCGGCTGTAATGAGCCAAACTGTGCCTATAACAGGCAGCCAGTGTCAGCCAGGAGCAGCTTGGTCTAAGATGCGCTGCTTTTCTTTTTTTTCTTTGTGAAGAACAATATAATATCCCGCCCACCTCCTGACATTGGCCCACCACGAGCACAGTATATTAAAAGACCCACATCACCACACCACAAAACAACCCAACATGTTTTGCCCCTCTAAAAATTGGGGCTTCGTCAGGGCTAACAAAAAAGTACAGTAGTCCTAAGTTGCTAACATACAGGCACACACAACATTATAATAAATCACAGTCAAATATACCCTTTAGGCCAAAGATCAACCCCAGAAACACAGCCGCAGGACTATCAGGCAGGGGGCACACATGAAATTACAAAGGGTCCAGTTAAAAATGGTGCAGGGTGAAAAATGGCGCACCGTTCCGCGGATAAATGTATCATACAACGCTATTTACTGTTTAAATGTAAATACATTAAAATAGTAAATAGCGTTTTATGATACATTTATCGGCGGAACAGTGCGCCATTAAAAATGCAGGGGGCTAGTGGGGGGATCGGGGGGGGGGGGGGAGAGACTGAGACACCAGGACACCGGTGTTAGGCAGCGGGACACTGGAGGGAGTAAGATTAGGTGGAGGGAGGATATGTGCAGAGGCATACATTACCTTGTCCCAGCCGGCGATCACTCCTTCACTTCCTAGTTAGTTTGCTGTATTATTGCATCCAGCCAACCACCATGCCGAGGACTGAAGCCACATGGTGATTGGCTGGGCCCCCCCGCGGGCGCATGGGCTGCAGCCCCTATTGTTACGCCCATGGTTACACGAGTAAGCCCCCCTGCAAGTGCCATTTTTAACACCTATAACGCTAAATAGCGTTATATAATGTAAGTATATGTGGCGTCATTTCCATTCCCCGGCACTGTGCGCCATTTTTATCTGTCACGATTACAAAAAGGCATGTATAGCTCTGTTTGTCGAAATTTAAAAAGACAGTGGGCAGCCACTTATAGGTCTTTATATGAGATAGGACGGAGCCCTGTTCAGATTCTACAGTGTTCTACAGTCTAGATAAATATGTTAGCCCAGGCGGCCGCCCCGGCAGAGCTCCCAGCTGTCTGTGCTTTGCGTCCGACACATTTCCTCTATACATTCGGTGCCAACTCTACATCTGCACTCCAAAGCTGCACATTGATTCACAGCCCTTTGTTTACCCCGGCAATATGTTGATCCCTTTAATGCTCCATATTGTTATTTTCCTTCCTTTCTAGTTTTAAAAGTAAATAAGCAAAATCGAATGGAGAAAAAAAAAATAGGGATCATGCCGTTTATGTAGGTCAGGCTAGCTGGAATCTCTTTCAGAAGAGAAATGAACTCCATCCTTCTTTAATTGGAGGAAAAAAAGTTGAAAAATTCACATCGGAATATAGAAGAGCGGAGTATAATCTGCTTGTCATGTTTAATCGCCTCAAGTTATTTAGAAACATAAAGGAAATCAGACGTGGCTTTATGCTTACTAGACAACTGTTAGCCAGTATTTACAGAGAATAGTTGTTATTCTCAGATACTTAAAGAGGAACTCTAACCAAGGATTGAAATTCATCCCAATCAGTAGCTGATACCCCCTTTTGACCAGGAAATATTTTTCTTTTCTCAAATAGATCACAGGGGGAAGCGAGGGGGGGTTGTGTTGATGATAATGTGGGGAACCCCTCCCACGGTGTGATGTCATGACCATGGTCCTGACAGTATCCCGTCTGTGGGCCTTGTTGCACTGTGGAAAATAACAGCTTTTTCCAACTGCCAAGCAAGCAGCATCTCCCTCTGTGCATACAACTCTCAGTAACAACCATTCTGTACAGATTACTACATTTCATAAAGTAAATGAAGGCGGGGAAAGATCTTACAGCGGAAAAACACTGACTAAATAATTTATAAATGAAGATTGTAAAAAAATAAACAATTTTATTCTTTAAGTTATTTTCACTACAGTTCCTCTTTAACCATTTATGCCGCCTGGATGTGATCCTCACGTCCAGGCGGCTGCTGCAGTGCTGCTGCGTGCCCCCGTGCTGCCTTCCCGGTAGCATGGTTCCCGTTCATTGGTCTAAGTCCCCAGCAGAAAAAAACTACGGCTTCTCATCAGAGGCCGCGGTATTCGGTATTTCTGAAAAAAAAAAAAAAGTTTCCCGTCCTCTATATGCTTCCTGGAAGCAAGAAGGACTGTTAATAAAAACTCACTGTGACCACCTTGTGGCCAAATAGTAAAACTACATATTCAAACATTTTTTAATACAATAAATACACATGATTACATTTAAAATTAACTGTTTATTTCTCACACCAAAAATTACCCAAATAAATTTTTTAATGAAAAAAAATACAATTATAAAACAAACAAAAACATAGTTACCTATGGGTCTGAACTTTTTAAATATGCATGTGAAGAGGGTATATTACAAGCATTTTTAAATTATAAGCTTGTAAATAGTGATGGACGTAAAACTGAAAAAATGCACCTTTATTTCCAAATAAAATATTGGCGCCATTATAAAATACATAGGTTTTAATTATGGAAGCATGTATTATTTTAAAGCTATAATGGTTGAAAACAGAGAAATAATGAATTTTTTCCACTGTTTTCTTAATATTCCTGTTAAAATGCATGTAGAAAAAATTATTCTTAACAAAATGTACAACCCAAAGAAAGCCTAATTGGTGGCGGAAAAAACAAGATATAGATCAATTCATTTTGATAATTAGTGATAAAGTTATTAGCGAATGAATGGGAGGTGAAAATTGCTTTGTTACATGAGGTGAAATATCCCCGCGGGCTGAAATAGAACTAGAAAAGGATTGTGGACACTTCTAAATCAACGGGCCTGAGGCCTGGAACTAGTGTTGGGCGAACATCTAGATGTTCGGGTTCGGGCCGAACAGGCCGAACATGGCCGCGATGTTCGGGTGTTCGACCCGAACTCCGAACATAATGGAAGTCAATGGGGACCCGAACTTTTGTGCTTTGTAAAGCCTCCTTATATGCTACATACCCCAAATTTACAGGGTATGTGCACCTTGGGAGTGGGTACAAGAGGAAAAAAAAATTTAGCAAAAAGAGCTTATAGTTTTTGAGAAAATCGATTTTAAAGTTTCAAAGGGAAAACTGTCTTTTAAATGCGGGAAATGTCTGTTTTCTTTGCACAGGTAACATGCTTTTTGTCGGCATGCAGTCATAAATGTAATACATATAAGAGGTTCCAGGAAAAGGGACCGGTAATGCTAACCCAGCAGCAGCACACGTGATGGAACAGGAGGAGGGTGGCGCAGGAGGAGAAGGCCACGCTTTGAGACACAACAACCCAGGCCTTGCATGAGGACAAGAAGCGTGCGGATAGCATGCTTTGTACCACCATGCAGTCATAAATGTAATAAAGATAAGTGGTTCAATAAACAGGGACCACGCGGCAACGCTAACCCAGCAGCAGCACACGTGATGGAACAGGAGGAGGCGCAGGAGGAGAAGGCCACGCTTTGTGAGACACAACAACCCAGGCCTTGCATGAGGACAAAAAGCGTGCGGATAGCATGCTTTGTACCGCCATGTAGTCATAAATGTAATAAAGATAAGAGGTTCAATAAACAGGGACCACGCGGCAACGCTAACCCAGCAGCAGCAGCAGCAGCAGCACACGTGATGGAACAGGAGGAGGCGCAGGAGGAGAAGGCCACGCTTTGTGAGACACAACAACCCAGGCCTTGCATGAGGACAAAAAGCGTGCGGATAGCATGCTTTGTACCGCCATGTAGTCATAAATGTAATAAAGATAAGAGGTTCAATAAACAGGGACCACGCGGCAACGGTAACCCAGCAGCAGCAGCAGCAGCACACGTGATGGAACAGGAGGAGGCGCAGGAGGAGAAGGCCACGCTTTGTGAGACACAACAACCCAGGCCTTGCATGAGGACAAAAAGCGTGCGGATAGCATGCTTTGTACCGCCATGTAGTCATAAATGTAATAAAGATAAGAGGTTCAATAAACAGGGACCACGCGGCAACGGTAACCCAGCAGCAGCAGCAGCACACGTGATGGAACAGGAGGAGGCGCAGGAGGAGAAGGCCACGCTTTGTGAGACACAACAACCCAGGCCTTGCATGAGGACAAAAAGCGTGCGGATATAGCAGCAATGCTTTTTGCCGCCATGCAGTCATAAATGTAATACAGATGAGAGGTTCAATAAACAGGGACCGGAAACGCTAAACCATCCCAGATGTTCATCGGTCATGTTACTTGGTTGGGGTCCAGGAGTGTTGCGTAGTCGTTTCCAATCCAGGATTGATTCATTTTAATTTGAGTCAGACGGTCTGCATTTTCTGTGGAGAGGCGGATACGCCGATCTGTGATGATGCCTCCGGCAGCACTGAAACAGCGTTCCGACATAACGCTGGCTGCCGGGCAAGCCAGCACCTCTATTGCGTACATTGCCAGTTCGTGCCAGGTGTCTAGCTTCATGCCCGGTTTCAGGTCCAGCGGTGCCAGCCACAAATCCGTCTGTTCCTTTATTCCCCTCCAAATTTCCTCCCCTGTGTGCTGCTTATCCCCAAGGCAGATCAGCTTCAGCAACGCTTGCTGACGCATGCCAACAGCTGTGCTGCACTGCTTCCACGATCCTACTGCTGCTGGTGCTGGGTTAGCATTTCCGGATGAGGTACAGCTTTGAGATGCGTTGGAGGAGAAGGAGTCAGAGAGGTAGGTGCTGCTGTTGTTATCCAGCTGTTTGCGGCGTGGGCAACACCCGCGCCGTAGCAGGTGAGGAATCGCTGCCAGGCTCCACAAGGTTCACCCAGTGCGCGGTAAGGGAGATGTATCGACCCTGGCCGAACGCACTCGTCCAGGTGTCAGTGGTGAGGTGAACCTTGCAGGCAACGGCATTCTTCAAGCTTCGGGTTATTTAGCTGACCACGTGCTCATGCAACTCAGGCACTGCAGAGCGCGCAAAGTGGTAGCGGCTGGGAACCACGTAACGTGGGATGGCCACTGACATCATGCCCTTGAAGCTGTTTGTCTCCACCACTCGATATGGCAGCATTTCGCAGGCCAGAAGCTTGGCTATGCTGGCTGGCTGTTACTGCCACGGCCCGGGGGTCATTTGCTGGCAATTTCCTCTTGTGCTCAAACATCTCAGAAACAGACAACTCAACCGTAGCGCTGCACACCGAAGGGCTGTTGGTTGTTGTGTTTGATGAACACTGGGAGACCTCAAGAGCACTAGTCCGGAAAGTGACAGTGTCAGCATCGTCTGATGTTTGTGAATGTTGTGAACCACGCAATGGCTGGGCTACTGCTGCTGCTGAGGCGGGTCTGGTGGTGAGTCTGGTGAACCCAAGGGAGGCAGTGTTGCTGGTGGTACCCTGTCCTGCCGCGTTTGCCCACAGAGTGGGATGTTTGGATAGAATGTGGCGGCTCATGCTGGTGGTGGAGAGGTTGTTAATACTTTTCCCCCTGCTCAGGCGGGTCTTGCACACCTTGCAAATCGCCATGGTAACATCCTCAGTGCAGTCTTCAAAGAAAGCCCAGACTTTAACTGGCTGAGGACTCGGACCTCGTGCGTGATGTGCTGGTGCTGCTTAACCCACTGCTGGACGCTTGAGAGGTCATCCAAGTAATTATCTGGTCCTGTTCTTTTGGATCTGTGAGGGTTGTTGTCCTGGACAACATGGGCAGTATTGAGTGGGTTTTCTTGGGTGCTCCCCTGTGGCCTGTACGTGAACCGTCAGGGGAAACACCTCTTCCCTTGCCCCTCCCTCTTTCACCGGATTTCTTCCTCATTTCACTTATCCTTAAAGTACACGCTGACTGGCAGCAGTACAGTGGCAGTACAGAAATGCTATACAGTGGTGGGTGAGCGGTGTACCACTATTGTCAGCAGTGACACAGAGCACAATGCTATACAGTGGCGGGTGAGCGGTGTACTACTGTTCCCAGCAGACACAGAGTGGAAGTAAACACAATGCTATATAGTGTGGCTGAGCCGTGTACACAGAGTGGCATTAAACACAATGCTATATAGTCTGCTATATAGTCACCCCGAACAGGGTGATGTTCTGCAGAACCCGAACAGTGGCAAACACTGTTCGCCCAACACTACTGGGAGGGAACGCAGATTTTAGTACCTAAACACACGATACAACATGTTTTCCGGGGTCGGACTCTGAGGCACATACAGATGGTCCCGATCATCATCCTCATCATACAACTCTTCTCCTGAGTCTGACCCACCCACCACCTCTGCCACCCCAACATCCCCAGACACAGACCCCTCATCGTCCTCAACATTAACTTGGGATGCTGGCCTGAGCCAGACCTCCTCCTCCACATCAGGCCCCATCATCTCCTCAATGGCAGCCCTCATTAATCGCTCTGGCGACGGACTGATGGACACAACGTTCTCCTCCGGGGAGGGCTGCTGCTGACCACTGGCTGCTGGGGTGGATGTTATAGCTTGCGTGGGGCGTTGGCTGTTGCTGTTGTTGGGAGTGCTGCTCACAGCGGAGGTCTCTGGGGAACTCATGTTGAGCTCATATAGTGGTTGACGGTGAGTGGAGTATTACTGATCCCAGCAATATACACACTGACTGGCAGAGTACGCAATGCTATATAGTGTGGCTGAGCGGTGTACACAGAGTGGCAGTAAACACAATGCTATATAGTCTGGCTGAGCGAGCGGTGTACTACTGTTCCCAGCAGAATCAGAGTGGCAGTAAACAATGGTATATAGTCTGGCTGAGCGGTGTACATAGAGTGTCAGTAAACAATGGTATATAGTCTGGCTGAGCGAGCGGTGTACTACTGTTCCCAGCAGAATCAGAGTGGCAGTAAACAATGGTATATAGTCTGGCTGAGCGGTGTACATAGAGTGTCAGTAAACAATGGTATATAGTCTGGCTGAGCGAGCGGTGTACTACTGTTCCCAGCAGAATCAGAGTGGCAGTAAACAATGGTATATAGTCTGGCTGAGCGGTGTACATAGAGTGTCAGTAAACAATGGTATATAGTCTGGCTGAGCGAGCGGTGTACTACTGTTCCCAGCAGAATCAGAGTGGCAGTAAACAATGGTATATAGTCTGGCTGAGCGGTGTACACAGAGTGTCAGTAAACAATGGTATATAGTCTGGCTGAGCGGTGTACACACAATGCTATATAGTCTGCTATATAGTGTCAGTAAACAATGGTATATAGTCTGGCTGAGCGAGCGGTGTACTACTGTTCCCAGCAGAATCAGAGTGGCAGTAAACAATGGTATATAGTCTGGCTGAGCGGTGTACACAGAGTGTCAGTAAACAATGGTATATAGTGTGGCTGAGTGGTGTACACAGAGTGTCAGTAAACAATGGTATATAGTCTGGCTGAGCGGTGTACACAGAGTGTCAGTAAACAATGGTATATAGTCTGGCTGAGCGAGCGGTGTACTACTGTTCCCAGCAGAATCAGAGTGGCAGTAAACAATGGTATATAGTCTGGCTGAGCGGTGTACACAGAGTGTCAGTAAACAATGGTATATAGTGTGGCTGAGTGGTGTACACAGAGTGTCAGTAAACAATGGTATATAGTCTGGCTGAGCGGTGTACACAGAGTGGCAGTAAACACAATGCTATATACTCTGGCTGAGCGAGCGGTGTACTACTGTTCCCAGCAGACACAGAACAGTAAACAGAATGCTATATAGTGTGGCTGAGCGAGCGGTGTACCACTATTCCCAGCAGACACAGAACAGTGAACAGAATGCTATATAGTGTGGCTGAGCGAGCGGTGTACCACTATTCCCAGCAGACACAGAACAGTAAACAGAATGCTATATAGTGTGGCTGAGCGAGCGGTGTACCACTATTCCAAGCAGACACAGAACAGTGAACAGAATGCTATATAGTGTGGCTGAGCGAGCGGTGTACCACTATTCCCAGCAGACACAGAGTGGCAGTAAACAGAATGCTATATAGTGTGGCTGAGCGAGGTACACAGAGTGGCAGTAAACAGAATGCTATATAGTGTGGCTGAGCGAGCGGTGTACCACTATTCCCAGCAGACACAGAACAGTGAACAGAATGCTATATAGTGTGGCTGAGCGAGCGGTGTACCACTATTCCCAGCAGACACAGAACAGTGAACAGAATGCTATATAGTGTGGATGAGCGAGCGGTGTACCACTATTCCCAGCAGACACAGAACAGTAAACAGAATGCTATATAGTGTGGCTGAGCGAGCGGTGTACCACTATTCCCAGCAGACACAGAACAGTGAACAGAATGCTATATAGTGTGGCTGAGCGAGCGGTGTACCACTATTCCCAGCAGACACAGAACAGTGAACAGAATGCTATATAGTGTGGCTGAGCGAGCGGTGTACTACTGTTCCCAGCAGACACAGAACAGTACACAGAATGCTATATAGTGTGGCTGAACGAGCGGTGTACTACTGTTCCCAGCAGACACAGAACAGTACACAGAATGCTATATAGTGTGGCTGAACGAGCGGTGTACCACTATTCCAAGCAGACACAGAACAGTGAACAGAATGCTATATAGTGTGGCTGAGCGAGCGGTGTACCACTATTCCCAGCAGACACAGAGTGGCAGTAAACAGAATGCTATATAGTGTGGCTGAGCGAGGTACACAGAGTGGCAGTAAACAGAATGCTATATAGTGTGGCTGTGCAAGCGGTGTACTACTATTCCCAGCAGACACAGAGTGGCAGTAAACAGAATGCTATATAGTGTGGCTGAGCGAGGTACACAGAGTGGCAGTAAACAGAATGCTGAGCGAGCGGTGTACTACTATTCCCAGCAGCGACACACAATGACTGGGGGGGACCCTGGCTAGCGTGGCTGGAGCGCGAACTACCCTGCCTGCCTACCCAAAGCTAAACCCACAGACAAATGGCGGAGATATGACGTGGTTCGGGTATTTATTTACCCGAACCACGTGACAGTTCGGCCAATCAGAGCGCGTTCGGGTCCGAACCACGTGACCCGTTCGGCCAATCACAGCGCTAGCCGAACGTTCGGGGAACGTTCGGCCATGCGCTCTTAGTTCGGCCATATGGCCGAACGGTTTGGCCGAGCACCGTCAGGTGTTCGGCCGAACTCGAACATCACCCGAACAGGGTGATGTTCTGCAGAACCCGAACAGTGGCGAACACTGTTCGCCCAACACTACCTGGAACCCACTACAAAATGCTATTGCTAATTGCAATCGCTAGTGTTTTATATGAGCGGTTTGCAAGCGATTTCATAAGCGTTTTCAGAAGCGATTTTAAAAAGTGTATTAAATTTGCCAGCGGTTGTGTAGCGATTAGCATTTTAATTCTGGTTGGTCCTTTTAATTAATTTTAATTTTGTCACAGTGTGCAGTAATTTCAAAACGCTAGCAAAATTGCTCTGTGCAGGTTTTGGTGAGCGATTACGCCAGCGTTTATATACTTTACATAGCAGAAACGCTAACGCTAATCGCTAATGCTAAATACGAAAAATGCTGCATGTCCTGCATTTTGTGATTTGGTAATCGCAATCGCTCCAGTGGAATTTGGCCCATCCATTAACATTAGCTGTGCGTTTAGGGAAATTGCTAGCGGCTTGAATCGCTCCCTAAACGCTCAGAAAATCGCTCTAGTGGATTTGAGCCCTAACTTACTACCAGTGGTGGGCCGAAATTTCGCATATCGCATCAAAATTTGCAATTACGCATCGTAATCATAATGCGAAATTTCAGAGGAAATCGTAATTAATTTTGTATGTAATAGTAGTATTTCAAAATTTGGCGTAATTTTTGTGAAATTTCGCATAATGTTGTGCCGACTTTAGAGGTTAATAGCAAAACCCCCATTCATGCTATTGCTACCAAGATTTCTACACATGTTAAGCAGAATAGTAGGTATAAGTCACAAAAATAATTTTTCAAAAAGACTTTGTAGTTCTTGAGAAACTCGATTTTAAATATGCAAAGAAAAATGGTTTTTAAACTGTCATTTTTCGAAGTTTAAAAACCATTTTTTACTTGCATTTTTAAAATCGAGTTTCTCAAAAACTATAAGGTCTTTTTGCAAAATTCTTTTTTGTCTTGTACCCACGATTCTCCTTAATATGTAGTGGGTTGCAAAAGTATTCGGCCTCCTTGAAGTTTTCCACATTTTGTCACATTACTGCAACAAACATGCATCAATTTTTATTGGAATTCCACATGAAAGACCAATACAAAGTGGTGTACATGTGAGAAGTGGAACGAAAATCATACATGATTCCAAACATTTTTTACAAATAAATAACTGCAAAGTGGTGTGTGCGTAATTATTCAGCCCCCTGAGTCAATACTTTGTAGAACCACCGTTTGCTGCAATTACAGCTGCCAGTCTTTTAGGGTATGTCTCTACCAGCTGTGCACATCTAGAGACTGAAATCCTTGCCCATTCTTCTTTGCAAAACAGCTCCAGCTCAGTCAGATTAGATGGACAGCATTTGTGAACAGCAGTTTTCAGATCTTGCCACAGATTATCGATTGGATTTAGATCTGGATTTTGACTGGGCCATTCTAACACAAAGATATGTTTTGTTTTAAACCATTCCATTGTTGCTCTGGCTTTATGTTTAGGGTCATTGTCCTGCTGGAAGGTGAACCTCCGCCCCAGTCTCAAGTCTTTTGCAGTCTCCAAGAGGTTTTCTTCCAAGTTTGCCCTGTATTTGGCTCCATCCATCTTCCCATCAACTCTGACCAGCTTCCCTGTCCCTGCTGAAGAGATGCACCACCCGAGCATGATGCTGCCACCACCATATTTGACAGTGGGGATGGTGTGTTCAGAGTGATGTGCAGTGTTAGTTTTCCGCCACACATAGCATTTTGCATTTTGGCCAAAAAGTTCCATTTTCGTCTCATCTGACCAGAGCACCTTCTTCCACATGGTTGCTGTGTCCCCCACGTGGCTTGTGGCAAATTGTAAATGGGACTTCTTATGCTTTTCTGTTAACAATGCCTTTCTTCTTGCCACTCTTCCATAAAGGCCAACTTTTTGCAGTGCATGACTAATAGTTGTCCTATGGACAGATTCCCCCACCTGAGCTGTAGATCTCTGCAGTTCGTCCAGAGTCACCATGGGCCTCTTGACTGTATTTCTTATCAGCGTTCTCCTTGTTTGGTCTGTGAGTTTAGGTGGATGGCCTTGTCTTGGTAGGTTTACAGTTGTGCCATACTCCTTCCATTTCTGAATGATCGCTTGAACAGTGCTCCGTGGGATGTTCAAGGCTTTGGAAATCTTTTTGTAGCCTAAGCCTGCTTTAAATTCCTCAATAACTTTCTCCCTGACCTGTCTGGTGTGTTCTTTGGACTTCATGGTGTTGTTGCTCCCAATATTCTCTTACACAACCTCTGAGGCCCTCACAGAGCCGCTGTATTTGTACTGACATTAGATTACACACAGGTGTACTCTATTTAGTCATTAGCACTCATCAGGCAATGTCTATAGGCAACTGACTGCACTCAGACCAAAGTGGGCCGAATTATTATGCACACACCACTTTGCAGTTATTTATTTGTAAAAAATGTTTGGAATCACGTATGATTTTCGTTCTACTTCTCACGTGTACACCACTTTGTATTCGTCTTTCATGTGGAATTCCAATAACATTGATTCATGTTTGTGGCAGTAATGTGACAAAATGTGGAAAACTTCAAGGGGGCCGAATACTTTTGCAAGCCACTGTATGTAGCAATTGGTGTCAATAGCATGTATGGGGGCTTTGCTATTCACTGCTAAAGTTGGCAAGAAATTACGTGAAATTTTATGCAAGATTACGAATGACTACACAAAATCAATTGAATTTGCAAATCGTAATTACGTATAAGCGTAATTGCGAAAATGTATGTGAAATTTAGCAAAATCGTAATTTGTTGATTACGATCATCACTACTTGCTACGGCTGCCAGGGCCGGGCCGAGGCAGAGGCCAGAGAGGCTCCAGCCTCAGGGCGCAGTGTAGGAGGGGCCGCACAACTCACTCAGCTATCATTCCCCTATTGTGTTTGAAGCAGAGAGAAATAAGAAAAGGGGATACATGGCACTGACTGCAAGCAGAATCAGCTTTATTCGCAGAGAACAACAGAAGTCACACCCGGAATTATTTCTGGTACACGTGGCAATGATAGCAGTACAGTTAACAGTTATTAGGGACAGGCATTGAGACATTTTAGACATACATGATTCAGCAGAGTTTACGGGGAGGGAGCAAGAGTTCAGGGCTAGGGTTTCAAACATCCAGACAGGGTCCAGATAAGTCACAGACTGCAATGCAAAGGCCAGGAGAGGGTGGTTTTTGCAGAGGTGGGGGCAGAGGCGACCTTTGGAGGCGGCAAATGGGGCAATCGACCCAGGCCCCACGCCTGAAGAGGGTCCATGCCGCCGCCAGTCGTTAATGGCTTTTGCCCTGAGCGTATCCGGCATGCGGCTCCTCCTGTATCCTGATTCCCTGGTCGGCACATGAACAATGTGTAGACATATTAAAGCGAATTGAAGACTAAGTAGAATAAACAAACAAACAAGTTTAACTTACCTGGGGCTTCTACCAGCCCCCTGCAGCCGCCTTGTGCCCGTGCTGTCACTGAGTGATCCTCCAGTCCCCTGCAGCGTCCCTCTTTTATTTGAATGTGTGGCCCAGTCTGTGTGCCTCCTGATAGTATATATGGCCTACACTTATGGCTCTAGGCCAGTATATGACACTCACCCCAGGCCCCGCGTACCCTAAGTCTGCCTCTGGTGGGGGCTAGAGTTCAGAAGAAGAACAGCCTGGGGAAAGAAGGAGTTCCTGTGCCTGGTGGTTTTGGAGGGGAAGGTTCAGTAGCGGCCATGAGACGTTTCAGTGTCTGCTACATCTAGTACCAACTTTGCTCCGATTTTCCTTGGTAAATATGACCCTGCATATGGACTATGAGACTGAAGTACTGGTGTTGCTTTTCTGCTGCAAAGAGCAGATTGGAGCTATTTCCGAGTATAGAAGTTGATGGCAACTGAAACGTTCAAAGCCTGGAAAGCGCAAATGATACCTCAGATTTTGCTCTTTGTTGGGCTAAAAATAGAGTCCTATATGCGTGAGCAGAAGAATAGAAATTCATAGTGAATTCCAGTACTGTATAGAAGCCTCAGTGGATGTGTTGATTGGCTCAGTATGGGAAGCAGATTGCCGTGGGTGTAAGTGAGCATTATATTGGAACAAACTACACGCAGATGGTGCAGAAAATTACCGAAAAAAGATTCCATGCTGTGCCACTTTCACAACAGATAATGGATGACATGGCCTCAGAGGTGGTAAAGAGAAGGAGATTAGCCTGGAAATACATGATTGTGAAAGGCACCACTGAGAGGCATGCTATAGCTACACAACCAGCCTATTGTGATAAGGAAAATTCCTATTCTGAGCTTTAGAAATATGGTGACATGGGAAGAAAGGCTAAAGGAGTAACTCCGGACTAACTCCTAAAAACCATTCCACATAGAGAACCGTTCTGACCCTCCAATGATTAACCCTTTGGACACCGGCTGCCTAACCCCACTTAAGGACCAGGCCATTTTACATTCGGGGGGGGGGCAATTTGGGGGGTCAGGCAGTCGGATCCCCAATATGGCTGGGTAGGTATGGTGCCCCCTGTGTGGCCAGGTGTCCCCCGTACAGCCTGCAGCCTTTACTCACCTCCCAGGCTCCAGCGATGAGCAGCTGTAGACCCCTCCGCTCTCACCGGCATTCTCGCTTGCACTGACGTTAAGTTTCGGGTTGCGGCTTGATGGAGTCATCAAGCTGGGACCCGACACTTACGTCAGAGCGAGCAGGGATGCCATCCAGAGCGGAGGGGAGTGCTGATCGCCGGGGGAACGTCAGGAAGGTGAGTGAATCCTCTTCTGCAAGCTGTAAATGGAAACCAACATCCTCCTCTAGTGGTAGACAGGTCATGTGTATGCTCGGTGTGTATTCGACCCCACAGGTGGGGCTTGCACTCTTTTGCAGGTAGGCACTAGTCTGTTTTTAAGTAGCGCTGCTAATTTCCTTGCTATGTATGAATCCTCTTCTCCCCCCCCCCCCCCCCCCACTGCCGCAGCTCTAACAGTGATCACTGTGATCTGCCGACGATCGTAGTGATCAGGAGCTAATCGCTATGGCTCCTGATCGCAGAGGGAAGATGTCAGCTGTCATATGACAGCTTAATCTCCCCTCTTGGATGCATACAATTGCGTCGGGAGTGGAAACGGGAAGCGGCGTAAATCCTACACCGCATAGGCTTAGAAAGCCACAAGTGTGACGTAGGATTTACATGCAGTGGTGCTCAGCAGAGCTCGAATATTCGAGTAGCTCGAATATTCGAGCTCTTTTTCAGCTATTCGAGCTCGGTATTCGAGCTCCGAATAGCTGGAGCTATTCGAATGGGCTATCTGAGTACACTCGAATAGCCCATTCACTATTCGAGCTATTCGAGCAACCCGGCGCTATTCGAGCTCGGTACCGAGCTCGAATAGCGTCATAGCCCAGATTGATGTCCTTAGAGCCAATCAGAGAGCTCCCAGGCCCTCTGACGGCAGCCAATAACAGAGGGGGACCCTGGCCAGCCCCTACCCTATAAATAGCGGCCGCCATGTTCCGTTTCTCCGTGCTTGCCTGAGACTTGTACAGAGAGAGAGTTGCTCCTTTGTGCTTTGGCTTAGCAAGAGCTCTATTGTGGTCATTTACCTAGCGTTTTTGCTCACATACACCTCCTATACACACCTATATTGTTGTTAGTTAGATAGACATTGTATTTTAGTTAGTAGCATTTGTGTTACATAGAGACAGGCAGCTGCTGCAAGCTTACAGGTTTAGGCCTCAGGGGGGCCTTGCCTCTGTGGGCAGCTGTCCTCTGTTTATTTCTCTCATCTATACCAGTATTTCTGCTGTCCTTTACTAATAGTATTGTAGTTATACTGTACTAGGAGTAGGACACTCACTGACTGTCACTGTTTATAGGCTACTAGCTAGCTCCTGCGTGTGTGCACTCACTCACTGTCTGTGTGTACACACACTCTATTTCCTTCTGATTACTGATAGATTATTGTTAGTTAGTTGTACTTACTTACTACTTACTCTTACTGTACCCGTAGGGACACTCACTGTCACTGTTCATATAGGCTACTAGCTCCTGCGTGCGTGCACTCACTGTCTGAGTGTACACACACCCACACTCCATTTCCTTCTGATCGCTGATTGATTATTGTAATTAGTTAGTTCTACTTACTGTTACTACTTACTCTTACTGTACTAGGAGTCTAGGACACTCAGTCACTGTGTTCATAGGCTACTAGCTCCTGCGTGCGTGCACTCACTGTCTGAGTGTACACACACAACACACACTCTATTTCCTTCTGATCGCTGATTGATTATTGTAATTAGTTAGTTCTACTTACTGTTACTACTTACTCTTACTGTACTAGGAGTCTAGGACACTCAGTCACTGTGTTCATAGGCTACTAGCTCCTGCGTGCGTGCACTCACTGTCTGAGTGTACACACACCCACACTCCATTTCCTTCTGATCGCTGATTGATTATTGTAATTAGTTAGTTCTACTTACTGTTACTACTTACTCTTACTGTACTAGGAGTCTAGGACACTCAGTCACTGTGTTCATAGGCTACTAGCTCCTGCGTGCGTGCACTCACTGTCTGAGTGTACACACACTAAATTTACTTGTGATTACTACTGATTATTGTAACTGCTAGTTGTACTTCCTGACTGTTACTACTTACTTACTGTACTAGGGGACACTCACTCAGTCACCTCACCAACCAACCCACTCCATTAAAGTACCCCACTTTTCACCCGCCCTTTTAAAAAACTTTTGTCTATACGCCCAAAACATTGAAGATGTCTGGAAGTGGCAGCCAGCGCGGTTTGGGCAAGGGGAAGGGCAGCAAGGGAATCAGGAGGAGAGGGAGCAGCATTGTGGCAAGCCGCGGCCGCGGGCGCGCCACCATGCACAGTTCCGCAGCAGCAGCGTCAGTGGCTAACATTCCTCCCATAGCCACTGGCCGTGGACGTCTTGGGCGCCGCCCAGCAGGAGCATCTGCAACTCACGCTGCAGAGACACAGCAGCAGCAGCGTGTAGCACCTGCTCCCATTTTCCTCCAGCCGGGTCGGAAACGTCCCATTGAGGAAAAGGATGCAGACACTGTGGTGCAACTCATGACGGAGGATGAGCAGCCCGCCATCAGCTCTGCATCCGAGGCCTCCACCCTCACCACCACCACCACCACCACCACCACCACCACCACCCCTGTTCGCAGCAGCCGCCCAGCAGGGCCTGGGGAGGAGGCCAGTTCACCATCAGTCGCCGACCTGTCACTCAGCAGTCTTTTTACCCCAGGCACCATCAGGGTATTGTCTGCTGTTGTTGGCGATTTTGAGGAGGAGATGCTGATGGGCACTTTGGGGGAGGAGGGATTGGACAGCAAGACTGTGGCGACAGTCAAGCGTCCCATCCATGCATCAGGAGAGGAGTTTGGGGGGTCATCATCCCAGCAGGACATGTTTCAGGAGGGGCATGATGATGATGACCCGGTGACAGACAGAGACTGGGTGCCACCACCTCCAGGGGATGTCGTCCTCAGCAGCTCTGAGGAGGAGGAGGAGGATGCGCTTGTGGGCCTTGCAAGGAGGCGCATCATTGCAAGCATTGGCAGCGTCCCACAGCCTGCTGGTGTCTCAGGCTCAGCAGCAGCAGCAGCAGCATCAGCCAGTACCACCACCAGCCGCACCCAAGCCCCCCCCCCCCAACCACCACAGGGAGACAGGCAGCAGCGCTTCCATGCCGTAGGGGGAAGTTTCTGTCACCAATCTGGCGGTTTTTCACCATGCCCACTGTGTACAGCAAGTACGCCACTTGCAACCACTGTCAGCGGAAGTTGAGCAGAGGTGCAGACCCCTTAAAGTTCAGCACCAGCTCGCTCATCAACCACCTTGCGGCTAAACATTTCCACCAGCATGAGGAGTTCCAGAGGCTGAAGGCATCTGCTGCTGGCAGTGGCACCACACCCATCACTGCACAGCCTTCAGCAGCAGCAGCAGCAACAGCAGCCACCCGCCCTCCTGCTCCTCCAGCAGCACCAGCAGGAGTGCGGAAACGCACTGCTCCTCCCCCCTCTGCAACTCCTGCTGCCGACACTGAGGCCTGTTCTGGCAGCCAGTCCTCAGTGGCCTCCTCTGCTGTGTCTGCTGATTCCCGTGTCAGCAAAAGGCCACGCCAGAGCCTTTTGAGCGAGTCCTTCCAGGGGGTGGTTAGGGCTCTGCCTCCCAGCAGCCGTCGCGTGCGGCAGCTGAACGGCTTGCTGGCACGGGCCATGTGCTCCCAACTCCTGCCGTACACGCTCGTGCAGGAGGGGAGCGACATTCGTGCGCTGCTTGCTTGCGCAGCCCCAGACTGGCAGCTCCCCAGCAGACACTTCTTTGCCCGCAAGGCCATTCCTGCACTGCACCGCTTTGTGATGGCCAATGTGGAGCGAGGGCTGGAGCACGCGGTTGGTGAAAGGGTCCACGTCACCATGGACTCTTGGAGCAGCCGCTTCGGGACAGGCCGCTACCTGTCCTTCACTGTCCACTGGGTCAGCTTGGTGGAAGGGGGTGAGGATGGGAGAGCAGCAGCGGGCACAGCAGCAGCAGCAACACAGTGGGTGGTGCCACCCCGCAGGGTCAGGGGAACTGCAGCAGGTTCCTCCGATCCTCTGCCATCCTCCGGCACACCTGGCCAAACCCCCCGCCTCAGCAGCAGCGTGAAGGCCCGCCACTGCCAAGCGCTGCTGCACTTGGTCAGCCTTGGGAAGACCAAGCTGACGGCAACCCATGTGTTGGCCAAACTCCAGGAGCAGGAGAGGATTTGGCTGACCCCCAGAGGCCTCAGAGTCGGAGAGGTGGTGGCCGACAATGGGGCCAATCTGGTTGCCGCAATAGACAGGGGAAACCTGACCCACATCCCCTGTCTTGCCCACGTGCTGAACCTGGTGGTGCAGAAGTTCCTGCGCACCTACCAGGGGATGGGCGAACTGCTGGAAACGGCAAGGAATGTTGTGCGTCACTTCCGGCGCTCGGCTGCAGCCTGTGCGAGCCTGGAAGACGTGCAAAAGGAGCTGGATCTGCCACGCCATCGGCTGATCCTTGACGTTCCGACTCGCTGGAACTCCACCCTGGCGATGTTGGAGCGTCTGGTTGAACAGAGGCACGCTGTCAAACAGTACCTTGCCCTGGCCACTGTTTCCGCAGCTCAGAGAAGGGACAAGACCAGCAACATCCCGTCCATCGTCCCCGATGATGACTGGAGGCACATGCAGCAGGTGTGCTTAGTGCTGGCTCCCTTCCTGCAGGCCACAAACATGGTGAGCAGGGACCATGCTATGGTCTGCGAGTGGGTGCCCCTGGTTTCTCTGCTGAACAGGGCCCTCGATGCTTTGCTGGAACAGGGAGCGGCAGCCTTGGACCAGCAGGAGCGGCAACCAGCTGCGCAGTCCACCTCTGAGGGGGAGGAGGAGGAGGACTTGGTGGAGGTCCCTGACCTGGCTGCTGATGAGGGGGATCAGCACAGCGCAGCTGAGTTGGTGCGGGGGTGGAGAGAGGATGAGGCGGCAGAGGAGGAGGATGAGGACAGCACTGACGTCGATGTGCCAGCAGACGTGGCCCGCCTCTTCCCAATGGCAGCGCACATGCTGACGTGCCTGCGCAGGGACCCCAGGGTGATCCAGATGAAGCAGAGGGAGGACATCTGGATCAGCATGATGTTGGACCCACGCCTCAAGGGGAAGTTGAGCCAGTTCCTGCCGCCTGCAGGAGGAGACCCAGCGCAACAAATAAGGAGCTTGCAGCAGGCCCTTGTTGAGCGCTTGGAGGAAGCCTTCCCCCAGCCTTCCACCCCCACTGTCCAGCAGCCAGCACAGAGGCAGCAGCAGGTGCCTGCATCCAGCAGCAGCAAGCGCCCCACAGACCTGCTGTCTCTCAGCCACGAGCTCTACAGGACTGTAGAGGCTCCGGCAGCAGTGACTAGAGAGGAGATGCATGCAGCAGCATCCTCCTCCGGTCACAGCCAGCGCCTGACCCGCATGGTGGCTGACTACATGGGGTCGTACAGCGGGCTTGACAGCGATGCCCCTGTTGATCCCATGGAGTATTGGGTCAAGCGCATGGAGATCTGGAGCGAGCTGGCGCAGTACGCCCTGGAAGTGCTGTCCTGCCCCCCTTCCAGCGTGCTGTCCGAGCGCTGCTTCAGTGCAGCTGGTGGCGTGGTCACCGAGAAACGCTCACGTCTGTCTCACAAGTCTGTGGACAGACTGACGTTTCTCAAGATGAACCAGGTGTGGGTGGAAGGCGAGTTCCTGGCCCCTGTTGTCGGCGAGAGGGGGACATGAACTGGCTGCCGGAACCATCGTTAATGTGCCTTACCACCCTTTACCACCTCCTGGCTCCTGCTCACTAAGCCAGCCTGGTTCACTTTGACTATTACGTCGCCTGCAGCCACACATTTTACACCTACAGTGGGCTGCTGTGTACTGCCCTTCTGCTGTCTGTCTGTGTTTCCCACTGCCAGGGTACACAGAATTACCTTCTTCTGCTGCCACTCTGCCACCAGCTATTACGTCAAACAATAGCTATATTGGTTGCAAAACCAAAACCAAACAAACCATTAAAAAAAAAAAAGGTTTAATTTTTCTGAGGTGCCCGGGTTGAAAACTGTGTTGTTCCAGTTGTGTATTGGACACAATGTGGGCTGCACGACCGCTGTCTGGGACCTCCTGTTGTGTTTATTTACAGCCCTGGTATCACCGCTAGGTACCAGGGCTATTATGTCACGCTGCCTACCTGCTGCCACACTCACACTGCTCCTCCATACCTCCTCCTGCTGCTGCTGCTGCTGTCTGTCTGTGTTTCCCACTGCCAGGGTACACAGATGATTTACCTTCTGCTGCCACTCTGCCACCAGCTATTACGTCAAACAATAGCTGCTCGCCTACTCCTCCATTCCTCCTCCTGCTGCTGCTGTCTGTCTGTGTTTCCCACTGCCAGGGTACACAGATGATTTACCTTCTGCTGCCACTCTGCCACCAGCTATTACGTCAAACAATAGCTGCTCGCCTACTCCTCCATTCCTCCTCCTGCTGCTGCTGTCTGTCTGTGTTTCCCACTGCCAGGGTACACAGAATTACCTTCTTCTGCTGCCACTCTGCCACCAGCTATTACGTCAAACAATAGCTATATTGGTTGTAAAACCAAAAACCAAAAAACCATAAAAAAAAAAAAGGTTTAATTTTTCTGAGGTGCCCGGGTTGAAAACTGTGTTGTCCCAGTTGTGTATTGGACACAATGTGGGCTGCACGACCGCTGTCTGGGACCTCCTGTTGTGTTTATTTACAGCCCTGGTATCACCGCTAGGTACCAGGGCTATTATGTCACGCTGCCTACCTGCTGCCACACTCACACTGCTCCTCCATACCTCCTCCTGCTGCTGCTGCTGCTGTCTGTCTGTGTTTCCCACTGCCAGGGTACACAGATGATTTACCTTCTGCTGCCACTCTGCCACCAGCTATTACGTCAAACAATAGCTGCTCGCCTACTCCTCCATTCCTCCTCCTGCTGCTGCTGTCTGTCTGTGTTTCCCACTGCCAGGGTACACAGAATTACCTTCTTCTGCTGCCACTCTGCCACCAGCTATTACGTCAAACAATAGCTATATTGGTTGTAAAACCAAAAACCAAAAAACCATAAAAAAAAAAAAGGTTTAATTTTTCTGAGGTGCCCGGGTTGAAAACTGTGTTGTCCCAGTTGTGTATTGGACACAATGTGGGCTGCACGACCGCTGTCTGGGACCTCCTGTTGTGTTTATTTACAGCCCTGGTATCACCGCTAGGTACCAGGGCTATTATGTCACGCTGCCTACCTGCTGCCACACTCACACTGCTCCTCCATACCTCCTCCTGCTGCTGCTGCTGCTGTCTGTCTGTGTTTCCCACTGCCAGGGTACACAGATGATTTACCTTCTGCTGCCACTCTGCCACCAGCTATTACGTCAAACAATAGCTGCTCGCCTACTCCTCCATTCCTCCTCCTGCTGCTGCTGTCTGTCTGTGTTTCCCACTGCCAGGGTACACAGAATTACCTTCTTCTGCTGCCACTCTGCCACCAGCTATTACGTCAAACAATAGCTATATTGGTTGTAAAACCAAAAACCAAAAAACCATAAAAAAAAAAAAGGTTTAATTTTTCTGAGGTGCCCGGGTTGAAAACTGTGTTGTCCCAGTTGTGTATTGGACACAATGTGGGCTGCACGACCGCTGTCTGGGACCTCCTGTTGTGTTTATTTACAGCCCTGGTATCACCGCTAGGTACCAGGGCTATTATGTCACGCTGCCTACCTGCTGCCACACTCACACTGCTCCTCCATACCTCCTCCTGCTGCTGCTGCTGCTGTCTGTCTGTGTTTCCCACTGCCAGGGTACACAGATGATTTACCTTCTGCTGCCACTCTGCCACCAGCTATTACGTCAAACAATAGCTGCTCGCCTACTCCTCCATTCCTCCTCCTGCTGCTGCTGTCTGTCTGTGTTTCCCACTGCCAGGGTACACAGATTATTTACCTTCTGCTGCCACTCTGCCACCAGCTATTACGTCAAACAATAGCTGCTCGCCTACTCCTCCATTCCTCCTCCTGCTGCTGCTGTCTGTCTGTGTTTCCCACTGCCAGGGTACACAGAATTACCTTCTTCTGCTGCCACTCTGCCACCAGCTATTACGTCAAACAATAGCTATATTGGTTGTAAAACCAAAAACCAAAAAACCATAAAAAAAAAAAAAGGTTTAATTTTTCTGAGGTGCCCGGGTTGAAAACTGTGTTGTCCCAGTTGTGTATTGGACACAATGTGGGCTGCACGACCGCTGTCTGGGACCTCCTGTTGTGTTTATTTACAGCCCTGGTATCACCGCTAGGTACCAGGGCTATTATGTCACGGCGAGCTGCCTGCCTCATTGACTGCCTGCTGCCACACACTCATCCTCCTCCTCCTGCTGCTGAATTTACCTCCTGCTGTCTTTGTGTTTCCACTGCCAGGGAGCACATACAATGGCGCTTCCAACATGCGTGCGCCCACCAGCTATTTGTTACGCTCAAAAATAGCTGCATTTCTTTAAAAAAAAAATTGAAAAGAGAAATACGTGAAGAAGAAGAAGACGATATTGAAAAAGAAGGAGAAGGAGAAGATGAAGATGAAGAAGAAGATGAAGAAGAAGATGAAGAAGATGATGAAGAAGAAGATGAAAAAGAAGAAGAAGATGAAGAAGATGAAGAAGATGAAGAAGAAGAAGATGAAGAAGAAGAAGATGAAGAAGAAGAAGAAGAAGATGAAGAAGATGATGAAGAAGATGAAGAAGAAGAAGAAGAAGAAGAAGATGAAGAAGAAGAAGAAGATGAAGAAGAAGAAGATGAAGAAGATGAAGATGAAGAAGAAGATGAAGATGAAGAAGAAGAAGAAGATGAAGAAGATGAAGAAGAAGAAGAAGAAGAAGAAGATGATGATGAAGAAGAAGAAGAAGATGATGAAGAAGAAGAAGAAGAAGAAGAAGAAGAAGAAGACAATATAGAAGAAGAAGAAGAAGAAGATATAGAAGAAGAAGATCTAGAAGAAGAAGAAGAAAGATAAAGAAGAAGAAGAACAAGTATATACAGTAACACTACTGAACAAAATTAAGGACACAACTTCTCTTTCCACATTTTTTTTTAAAGGAACATCCCCACATAATCACTTGCTGTTGTTACTTGGAAAAAAAGATGTTTCTTGCATCATTCACCCTCAAAACAAGTGTTGGAAGCTATTTAAGGCCAATTCGAATAGTCAGCTCGAATAGTGAGCTCGAATACCGACTCGAATAGTGAGCTCGAAGTCCGAGGTCGAATCGAATAGTAAAAATTATTCGACTCGAATATTCGACTGACCTCGAATAATTTACTATTCGAATTCGACCAAACTCGAATTTTAAAAAGGGGTATTTGAGCATCACTATTTACATGCAGTGGTCCCCAAAAGGTTAAGGTGACCTGAGCACCCCTTATGTAAAAATATTTCAAAGGAAGTTTGTAAAAGATGTGTGCTTTGTGAAGGGGGGGGGGGGCAATGTTACATTAACTCACCTATGGGGGCTGCTCCCGTCTCTACTAGGGCACTCATCTTGCTGAAGTCAAATGGTGACTGGATAGTGTAATGGTTAAGGGGTCTGCCTCTGACACAGGAGAACTGGGTTCCAATCTCGCCTCTTCCTGTTCAGTAAACCTGCACCTATTTATCAGTGAGTGTAATGAAAAATCTGCAACGCCGGATGGATTGTGGAAAAAAGGTCGCATCCAGTCAGGCAAGCGGACTTTCCAACACGGGATGCGGAAATTCGGCCGCATCCGCTGGGCAAAACCTTCCGAGCGCTCGGCGCCAAACTCACCAGCATGCTGCTCACCAGGGCTCTGCCATCTTGCCTCTTGGGGGTGCGCGTGCGCGCCAGACACGCCTTTATACTCTTAGAAAGCGAGTCAGCTGACCTAGAGTTCAGCTGACGTTTTAGCCTGCTCTGATTGGTTGCTGCTTGGGGTGGAGACTTCTCTCCCAGGCAGTATATAAGGAAGTGCTTTGCAGTCACACTTCGTCTGTGTTTGCGATACCCTGTGTCAGCACTCAGACCTAGTCTGCCTTGTATTTGAGATTGTGTTATATATTGGTTTATCGCCAATATATACACATATTATACTGTCTTGATTTATCGTGTATGATTCTGTGCCTGTCTTGACTACTCTTCTGCTTCCTGATTCTGTACTTCGCCAGCCCGTACTGTTATCGACTATTGGCTTGGTTTCCGACTATTCTCTTGTCTCACGTTTCTGTACTGCTGCCGCCTGATCTGTTGCCGAACCTCATTTTGTCTGACCTTTCTCCCTTCAGTGGAACGTCTCCCACTGTAGGTTCTATCAGAGGCTTGCCTCTTTGAGACGACCGCCACTAGCAAACCCTTGCTGCTAGAGGCCGAGACTCCTCCACTCCGTCCTTTGGAGGATCTCACACGCGGGGTTCCCATTCAGAGGTAACCACACCTCTGAGGAATTACTGTGTGGTAGATTTTTCCACAGACTTGTATTTACGCTGTATATTATCGTTGTCTGCTGTTCCAGCTTGCCTGGAGGTTGTATCTCTGTGCCCTATAGAGATACTCGATTGTACCAAGCACCCTCTTGCTTAGGATTGTACTGTGTCGCACTATACTTGCATTATTGGTGATTATGCAGATCACCAATAATCAGAATCTGTGCTTGCTGACACCAATCGTTACAGGGAGTTCTTGGGCTGGACTCCTTTGCTACTGCCTACTGAGCACACCCTAGTGGCTGCAGCTCAAGTGCATTGAGTCTGCCAGGAGAAAAGAGCAATATAAATACTATTTGTCTTGTTAATGTCATGGTACAATGTGCCTGTGATGTCCAGCGCATCCTTGGCCACTAGTGCATGCCGGGAGATGTGGCGTCGCCAACCGTTGGCACAAGAAGGTAGAGGTAGTCATTAATGTCTTTACATCTCCCAGCTGGTATGCTAACTATATGCCAACTATGCTGGCATGTACCGGTGGCAGGGAATACTATGTCTTAGGTCTAGGGACCAGCGACACTACATCTCCCAGCATGCACCAGTGGCCGGGGACGAGCTGGACATCGTGGGCAGTTTGAGCTGTGGCATTGACAGCTGAACAATGGATGCCCTTGTAGAGACAGGAGCTATGGATCAGATCCGGGATCCACTACGGGGCTGACAGCAGGACCTTGGAGCACAGCGGGCATGTGGCAAAGGACACAAGGACTTCCAGGGGCTGAGAGAAGCCCCAGATAAGTAAAGCTTTATCCTCTTTTTTCACTTTGGATGTCCTTTAAACTTCAATGTGAATCAAAATAAAAAAACGTTATTGCTCAGGTTTTCATTTACTTATTAATAGCCCAGAGATGCATTAGTCTTGTAATTGTGTGGGCATTTCAAGATGGAATGAAGAGCAATTCAGCCACTACATTTTTTTTTTCAAAGCTCCAATAAACCTATCTGAATATTTTTGTGAAGCGGCAGGAAATCAGAGTACCCAGAGCCAGAGGAAACCCTCACAAACACAAGGAACACGCAAACTTCATACAGATAGTGGCCTGGCCTAGATTTGTACTGAAAACACAGCAATTAAAGGTGAAAATTCAGACTTGAAGGATCTCAGTCCCTGGATAGGTGACCCATCCCCCAAGTAGGGCCCTTGTTGGACACTCTTGAAAAGGTTGTGGGAAGTCATCTTCAGCTTAGCATTTCTGGTGCTCCTTTGATCTGAAGACCACAACTGAACCACCACCATAGAAAAAAGTCCTGGCACAGTCTAAATCATCCTTCTGAATACTCATATTTGCTCCTGCTGTTTCTTTAAATGAAAAACAAATGCAAAAGCATTTGGGGTAAAACCCCTGACAACCTTTGGAGTCTGTCTACAACTAAGCCCATCTTCTCAATGTTTAAGAAGTTGATAATGCAACAAAAGATGATACCTCTTGCCAAATGCCAACAAGTCTACACGATAAGGAAATACCCTACGTGAGTCTTGGGATATCTCGAGTTTGCTAATAAACAGTCAAATACAGTAGTCCTATTTTAAACCAATGCTGTAGACACACAGGAATGTGTGAGAACAGTGCAATTAAATCACAATTCTTGAATTGTGTGCCCACTAGATAATTTTACAACTTTACAAGATTTGCAAGTCAGTATTTCCAGTAAGCTTTTCTACAACCCAGGCTGCTCATGCACAGTACAGCTTGACCGGCAGAGACTGGAGGAAGAGACCCGGCCAGTGGAGTGGTTCCCGAGGATGTCAATGGATGTCTTCCCCAATTTAGATGATGTCTGGGTGGAAATTTAGCATTAGATTCCAGTACTTTGTTGTAGATATGCCTTTTAAATTCAATTTAGATTTTAAAAAAAGGTGGAAGTGATTGGAGCCGTTTCCATCACTAAGAAAGATTTACTTTGAGACAGATGTTGAATTTGTAAATATTTGTTAAAAAGTGAGTTGGGAATATTATATCGCCTTTTAATGTCTTGGAAAGAGTTAGAAGTCATTTTCTGGTATATGAGGTTTAGAGAAGAGAGAGGCCTATTTGGTCCCAACTTGATAAATTTAGATCTTACATAAAGAAACATGTGGTGGTGGGAGGTGCTTGTAAAATGTGTCCTTTAGACAACTATTACACATATAAAATAAAATGCATTTCTTTCAGACTAAAATGCTCTATAAATTACTTTTTTCCTAGTGTAGCTAGTGACTGGGGGCACCCAATAAAAGTACACAAAAACTAAAAACTGCTTAAAAGGAAGGTAACTGAGCTTACCTTCAATGATGAAAACCTTCAAAGTTTAGACGGTTTTATTAATGACAAAAATAATAAGTTTCATGGCCTGAAGCCTTAAAGAAAATCTGTAACGAAAAAACCTCTCCTGGGGGTACTCACCTCGGGTGGGGGAAGCCTCCGGATCCTATTGAGGCTTCCCTGTCCTCCTCGGTCAAACGGTGGCGGCGAAAATCCTCCAGGAGCGGCAGTGATGTAAATATTTACCTTTTGGCTCCAGCGCAGGCGCAGTATCCGCTCCTTCCCATGGAAATAGGTGGAAATAGCCGATCTCCGTCGGGCCGCTCTACTGCGCAGGCGCAAGTCTCCTGTGCCTGCGCAGTAGAGTGGACCCGATGGAGATCGGCTATTTCCGCCTATCTCCGTCAGAAGAGCCGAAACAGCGTCCCCGCTGGAGCCTGTAAAGGTAAATATTAAACAGGCTGTCGGATCTGTCGGGCCGGCTTTGAAGGGCTTCAGCGAGACCCCCGTGGGGCAGTGGAGGACAGGGAAAGCCTCATTAGGATCTGGAGGCTTTACCCTCCCGAGGTGAGTACCCCCCAGGGGACATTTTTCTTGTTACAGTGTCTCTTTAAAAAAATCAAAAAGGAGCTCTAAGCAATCTCAGTATAAATAGCTCAGCCTTATACAACTAAAGCAATTCATCAAACAGTATAAAATGTAGAACATACATATAAATAAAATAAAAATAATAATAATAAAAACAACAACAATTTGTATCACCCCCAGACAGCAGGTAAACATAAGGGACTAAAGCATGTGTACATTGTATCGGTATGTGTGCACTAGTAAACATATATTTGATATATAGATTGAAATCAGTAATTGTATTAAATCGGTGATTAATTAATTAAATTCATTAATTAGTTGGCTATTGGATGATTAACTTTGATAAATGCAGGTGGGTAGTAGAAGGGATTATTGTGGTGTGTGATAACTGTACATGTATCAATTGATCACACAAAAGGAGAGTGACAACTATAAACAGGTCAGTGAAATACAGTTAGCACATAGGTCTGCACATGAGTCGGCACCTAATGCTGGATACACACCATGCGTTTCCTCGTTCGATGCGTCCGTCGATACGCATCGATTCGATTATTTCCGACATGTCCGATTCAAGCCTCGATGGATCATTAGGTCGATTTACCATACTTTACATGGCAATTGACCTAAAAATCATCGAAATGCATTCGGAAATAATCGAATCGGCGCGTATCGACAGACGCATTCGACGCGGAAACGCATGGTGTGTATCCAGCATAAGTCTGCACTAGAGATTATCGTAATCTGCTGATTACGAATTACATGTAATTTAGCTTCATTTTTTTCGCAATTATGGCCATACGTAATTAAGTTTTGGAAATTCAATTGATTTCATGTAATCCATTTGTAATTTTGCATACAATTTGTGTAATTTTTATGCCAACTTTAGCTGTCAATAGCAAATTCCCCATACAGGCTATCATCACCAAAATTGCTACATATGTTAAGGAGAATCCTGGGAATAACCTCAAAAAGACCTTGTAGTTTTTGAAAAAATCAATTTTAAAAATGCAAAGGAAAAATGTTTTTTAAACTCAGAAAAATTGCGGTTTAGAAAACAGTTTTCCTTTGCATTTTCAGAATTGATTTTAACAAAAACTGCAAGGTATTTTGGCCCCTTTCATGCTTTAAACATTCCGTTGCAACGGTCCTGAAAGGTCACAGCGCACATTACCCCTTTGGTGCGGCTGTACAGAGAGGCATACTTAACAATGAAAGTACCATGTATACTCAAATACAAGTCAACCTCGTGTATAAGTCAACTCTAATATTCATCCCTCTTAAAGGATACCCGAACTGAAATGTGACATAATGAGATAGACATGTGAATGTACAATGCCTAGCACACAAATAACTATGCTGTGTTTCTTTTTTTCTTTCTCTGCCTGAAAGAGTTAAATATCAGGTTTGGAAGTGGCTGATTAAGTCCTGACTCAGACAGGAAGTGACTACAGCGTGACCCTCACTGATAAGAAATTCCAACTATAAAATACTTTCCTAGCAGAAAATGGCTTCTGAGAGCAAGAAAGAGGTAAAAAGGGGGAATTTCTTATCAGTGAGGGTCACACTGTAGTCACTTACTGTCTGAGTCAGGACTGAGTCAGCCACTTACATACCTGATATTTAACTCTTTCAGGTAGAGAAAGAAAAAAAGGAACACAGCATAGTTATTTGTGTGCTAGGCAATGTACATACACATGTCTATCTAATGATGTCACATTTCAGTTCGGGTATCCTTTAAGCTGGATTTTTTTTATTGACTCAAATATAAGTCTACCCAGCAAAGTTAATGGCTGCACTTGGGGCTCAGGAGGAGTGAATGACTGCACTGCATACAGTATTGCAGCCATTAACCCCTCCTGTCCCTTAAAGAGAAACCGTGACCAAAAGGGAAACCTTTTCTTTTTCACCAACGGATCATCAGGGGGCTCTGTATGGCTCATTTGTGGCGAAACCCCTCCCACAGTGTGATGTCAGGACCATGGTCCTGGCAGTTTCCTTTCTGTGAACCTCATTGCATTGGAGGAAATAACAGCTGTTTACAGCTGGGTCCAACTGTCAAAAAAGCAAGCAGCATCTCCTTCCACAGGCATCATCTGCCAGCAGTAAAAATGTCACCATATGGTAAATGTCAGAATGTAACTCAGGGAGAGGAAAGATTTTACAATGGGAAGCACTGACTAAATCATTTATACATACTTATTGTAAAAACTAGGCACTTTTTTATTACATTATTTAACTGGAGTGTTAAGTGCTTTAAGTGCAGCCAATACCTCCCGGCACCCAAATGCTGCAATTATTCACTCCCTTTTATGCAGCTCAATATTTCCCCCCTGCCGCTTTCCTTGTTAATTGATGTGGCCAGGACTTTCAGACCTGTGTTTTCTTGGCATTTCCTTTCCTCATAGTATCACTTACCACAAGATAAATCGTTGCAAATGGGAATGTCACTATTAGTACACACATTACTCAGTGTGCTCAGTGTTCCCAGTGACTCGTGTATAAGTCAACCCCTATACTTTTATGAAGTGAATCATACCTAAATTTCTAGACTTATACTCGAGTATATACAGTACAGTATGCCTCACTTTCAGGGATAAACGCACACAATGCACTGCAGCTCGTGCGTCCCACTGCACCAACCCACACTGTGATCAAAGTAATAGCCACATAGAACCATCACTGCTTCTGCAACGGGATGCAGCGTTTTTTTGCAATGCGAAGTGGTGAGTGTGAAAGAGGCCACATGGCAAGAGGAGAAGCTGACATTACTGATGTTACCAGAGGTTGCACAGAGAACAGCTAACAGGCGGCCTGTGATAATTATAACAGCTCAAATGTAGGATTTTTTCCCCTTCTCTCTTTTGACTGGTGTTGGAGATTGATGGTGGTTCGGCGTGATAATCTGAAAGCCTCATTGTTTTTGAGAAAGTGATTCATGCAGAAAACTTTCACCATAACATTTACTGTATCTAGATGTAGTCTGTAGACTCACAGATATACGTTCTGGTCAGGACTGTTTACTTCCAGAATAATAAATTTAGTGGGCCACTTTATAACTCAAAGGGGAATTTCCATCCCAGAAATGGGTTCAGAAAACAGCACAACAACTGCATTGCTACATCTGCAGAACGTATGTTGCGTGAGGTTGCATGTTATCGGCAGAATTTCTTTTGTGAAGGAAATTGTTCTTCTGGGGTTAAAGTGGATCTCCAGTGACAGATCACTTAAAACAGGAGTGGAGTTGCCCAATGCATAAAAATGGTCTTTTATTTATGCACATTAAATTTGACTATGCGTTTCCCGGGTGCATGACCACTTCCTCAGGTCAGTGAAAAAAAAACAGGTCTCTTAACTTCTATGGCTGTGTAGCAAGCATGAGCACCTCTATGTCCTTGTTGCAATAAATCAGCTTGTAGCCCCAGACCCAGTGATTTTTAGCCTAAGCTGTTAAGATATGCAGATTTCTTCTCCCAGAGCATTCTAGGATATTATTATATATTTGAGGCAATTATTATTACTGCGGGTTTCAGAATACATAGTATGGAGTACTGGGAAAAAAAAACACAAAGACAATGGGAGCCCAAATGGTGCAGTATGCCACAACAAGATGAAAGTTTAAAAAGGGGGGGGGGGGGGTTCAACAAAAGAATACTCACAAAGGTGGGTTGCACAAGGGGCAACCGACCACTTTAGGCAGGTGGAGTATCTTGACCTGACTCCACTCAGGTATACCAGCAATCCTGGAGGTGGTCGCTCTCTTAGAAAAATCCCATACACTCTGGACCTATGAGGTGGTGAAATTCCACCTTGGGTTAGGTGTGTGGGACTCCCCTCACTTAGGAGTGGGGGGAGTGTGGTACAACAGGAGGTGAAGAGGCGCCCCAAAGAGCCTTGATAGACAGAGCGGCACTTTACTTGGCCTGAGGAAGTGGGCTGGGTCTCACAAAACGCGTTGCCTGTGCTTAATTATTATAAAATGTCTTTTTTAAAGTGATTTGTCGTCTATGAGGTAAGCCACCTCCTCTTTTTGAATTTTACTGTTTTTCAAGTGTTTTATATACCCATTGGGTGCCTCTTCACCTCCTGTTCAGAATACATAGTCCACAGTGATGGGCATAAGCATGATATTACTGGTATTACTGTGTACCAATAAATGTTGAAAAGTCCCTCTAGGCAATCCTGCCCCTCATTGACTGAGGGGCGTTCATGGAGTGATATTATCACTTCCATAGAAATTGCCCCTCCCTGTGTCCACTACAGGGGTCAGGGATTGGCACTGTTAGTGCCTGAGACATTCTCCCCCATATGGCAGTAGGATGATTATTTGTTTAATAGATATTGTTTGATCCCAGCTCCTCTTACCACAGTGGAAGAAATGGACACTCCAAGTATTAATTATCTGGTGCGGTGGACTGCCTGCCGGTGCCTCCCAATGCTGTCCATTACACCGAATGAAAGCTAAAGGAGAAGGTATTTGGTCTCCCCGTGGGACAGATTGCTGCTTTGACATCACCCACATGTAGCTCCACCAGAAAAAATAAACATTTCCAGAGGGAGTTTGATCTGTGGGGTGGGCCCCAAATTTGCACCAATCCACGGCAGTTTGGAATTTGATAGAGGCTTTACAATGTTGAAGGGGAGGAGTTTGAATAACACACCTCTCCTTGCTGGTCTTGCTGGAATTTGATGGGAGTATTTCTCAATTGAAAGATACTCGCAGATGAGGAGGACTCCAATCTCATCTCTCCTGGAGTACAGTTGGTATGAAAGTGGGATTTCAACTCATGGGAGCCTCCATACTCAGACACTTTTCCTCCCCACCTACTACTCCCATATTGACCTTGTCAGCAACCATGTGGGTGGGAACCCCATGGCAGGAAGTGGGGGGGGGGAGGAGGAGATCTCACAGAGTATATGAGGTGCATGTCTGTGTTTTTTTTTTTTGCAGTTGTGACTGGACATAGGGATAGTCGGAGATTGCCATTTCTGATTCCACTGAAATTTCGATTTTGGCTAATGCCAATTTCCAATTTTCCGATTTTTTGTTTTCCAAATTTCTGATTTTGGTGGAGTATTTTATTAGTCATTTAAATTTGCATCATCAGAGAATGCATCCCCATCAGAGAATGCAAACAAGTGAAAAAAGAAAAAAATCGGGAAAAAAAAAAGTATTTTTCTGATTTTGCTAATTGGACGTGAACTTTGAGATGGGATATTTGCCATACTACATTGGTTGTCTTTAAATTAGACTTGATTTTCTTATTGGGTATTTACTGCCCTAGATTGTATTAAAGCTATAGATTGCTGAGTGTGCAGGACTTAGAGTACTTCAAAGAATTTCAGAGACTAACAACATTCAGAGATTAATAACGAGAACTGATATATGACTTCGGGAACAGTTTTATTTAGTAGATCCCAGAGTTTCCCTTCCAAACTGATATGTCTGAAACAGTGGAAAGAGAGAAACAAAATAGGATCTGATCTTAGACGTGCCAAACACAAGGAGCGAGCGTAAACTCCCTTTCCTTAAGAAGGACAGATCCAGGCCCTTCCCTGGTCTGTTGCCAAGATGAAAGTCAGGAGTGTTTGAAGAGCAGCTGGGAAGAAAATCCAGTCCAAAGTGCATCCATTAGGCAGGATGAGATCCCTGTCCGGGGTCTTTGATGAGACTGCACACCCCATTTGTACCAGACCAACCACTCTTCCACACATGGTTTCGGTGATGCTTCTGTTGGAAAAATCCCACAGAGCGGCACAGTGATAACATTATGAGACATGCGGAGCGTATATACACAGGGACATTGAGAAAGAGCGGCTGATGTATATGAAGTGCTATGCTCGGAATATCAACACAAATAAAGAGAACTCAGTGCAGACTCTGCAGAGGAGGTTCAGAGCTCAGGATGGACTATGGATGGAGGAACGCTATATTTTTAACCCAGAATCAACAAGCTCGGATTTTTGAGGAACCTTATGGTTTTACTAGTTGGTTGTCTGTAAGCCAGGGAACTTGGAAATTAAGGACAGGTGTGGCAGTCGTAGTGGCTGCTGTGGGGCCCAAAGATAGGAGTGAGTCCAGCATTTCTTTAACGTGGTCATTCCCACTTTTTGTGTCCTCCACCTAGTGGAGATCAAGGGGCAGGGCCGGATTTCTGGAGAGACCACCAAGGCCCGGGCCTTGAGCAGCTGCAGCCCAAGAGGGCACCTTGACATGAAGCAGGGTTTGCTACATATGAAAAAGGCTGCAAATGGGGATCAACTCATGAAAAGGGAAGCTGATGTCCAAGAGAGATGTGCATGAAAGCGATGGGCTGCAGAACAGGTACGATATACATGGAAGAGGGGATGGCACAAGGAATTGGAGGGGCACTGATGCACTTGAAAGAGGAGCCCCAATACATAGTTACATACTTATTTTGGTTGAAAAAAGACATACGTCCATCGAGTTCAACCAGAGAACAAAGTACAACACCAGCCTGCTCCCTCACATATCCCTGTTGATCCAATATGTTTGGCCTATGGGCAAAAAAAGTATTAATTTGGCCTTGGCCAGGGGTTGGAGGTACTGCAGAGTGCGAAATTGGGGAATCACATAGACAGAGCCTTCAGGGAAGCTGGGATGGGTACAGCCTGAGCAGGATCATCCACCAGGTAACCTAGGCAGCTGCTTGGGGCCTCGTGGGTGTCAAGGGGCCCACCCGCCACTTTCTTTGACCTCTCTGCACTTCAGCTTACCAAAAGGACCACAAAGGGCCCCAAATCTACTAACTTGCCTGGGGCCCTGTGACATCTTAATCCATCTCTGGGTTCAGCCAAGTGTTTCTCAAATACACTAATAGAATACAATGGCGTTCTCATATAAGCTGTTGTCAGTGGAACTATTGACATGTCCTCTTCACTCATCTCTTTAGGAGGAGAGTGAAGGGTCCAGGGCTGGGCTGAGGCAGAGGCAAGAGAGGCTCCAGCCTCAGGGTGCAGTGTATTAAAGAGAATCTGTACTCTAATATTCTTACAATAAAAAGCATACCATTCTATTCCTTATTTTCTCCTGTGCCCCTCTGTGCTGTCTCTGCCACTCCCTGCTGCAATCCTGGCTTGTAATGAACAGTTTTAGGCAGTGTTTACAAACAAATGACATGGCTTCTAACCACAGTATCATAGGCTGTGAACAGCTATATGGTGTGATTCATGCAGAGCTTGGAGGGGGTGTGTAAAGCTTCTGCCAATGACAAGCAGTGCTGCACATTCCACACATTCCAGCCTCAGCCCGACAGACAAGACAGAGGAAAGGAGATAAGATTTATTACAGAGACAGTGCAACTAGGAAAAGCTGCAGTAATCCAGAGCACATTAGAACAGTAATAGGAACTTATAGGACAGAAGAAATAAGGCACAAAATTTTGTTACAGAGTCTCTTTAAGGGGCGTACAACTCAATCAGCTATCATTTCCATATTGTGTTTGAAGCAGAGAGAAATAAGTAAAGGGGATACACAGCAGTGACTGCAAGCTAGATAACTAGAGATGAAGGTGTTGGGGGCCCTGGGGCAAATCTTATTCTAATATCAGCCGAGGGTGCTGGAGGACCTTGTCCCAGCTCTGCTCCTGTCTCTGCATGTGATGTGGCATGCATCAGGCATCGCAAGGAGTTACACTGTATAATGTGTACAACTGAAGAGTGAAGTGTAACAGGTACATTACAACAGGTAATGTATACCACTGCAGCCACACCCGTCTCGCTTGCGGTGTGCGAGATGGCGCAAGCTAGTGCAAGGGGGAGGGCAGAAAACATTTGGATGGGGGCAGCATTTTGTAGGGAGCCCCATCCTCTCAGTTTGGCTAAGGGACCCATCGGTTTCTAGCTTTGCACCTGGCCTCTGCCATATTTTCATTTTTTGTTGTTCCTCCCCATGACACTATGTTGTTTATCTACTACATGTCCCTTATAACATACAGTACATATATATGCCCCACCCCATTGTAGCTGCCATGACCAGAGGCCTGCTGCATTACACGAGATGTGTTGCTCCACCCCCACTAACACCCTGGTACAGAGCATCCTTCCTCTCCTCTTTCAAGGTGTTCCATACCGCTTCATAGCTTACACCCTCGCCAAAAATCACTCACATTCTCAGCCTAATCATTTGCTTAGTGCAAACCCTTGCCACACCCAAGAAGTACATATGTTTTCCTCTCTGGTAAGTGGCAGTAGAGTAGCTAAGGAGCTATGGGCCCCAGTGCAAGCTTTACATTGGGCCCCCCAAGCACTTTATACATAACAATTGATACGGCGCACCAAAACCTGCCAATAGCAACTACAGTGTCAGAAGTGCAAGGAGGGGATGGGGAACAGTGTGTTAATGATTACTACTAATAAAAATCACCTATAGAAGTGATTATTACCAGCATAGGACCAATAGAGAGCTAATACTGTGGTTGAGGGTGGGCCCCGATGCGGTCGCTACCTCTGCACCCCCTATTGCTACGCCATTGGTAAGTGGGTTGTTGTGTATATGGTCTACATATTTACTCCCATAATACCCAAGGCCGGATTTATACTTTTAGCATCCCTAGACCAACATTCTTGTTGATCCCCTATCATGTGCAGCAGTGTCACCTCCTATTCCATGTGCAGCCCGCTCATCCTTATGTAATGTCCATGAACTGCAGCCCCTCTCCCTCATGTACAGCTCTTTTGGGCAGCAGAACCGCTCTTCCATTTGCAGCCTCTTCCTCCATATGCAGCATCCCCTCTCTTCCATGTCCATCTGCCCCTCTTCTATGATCAACCACCCCCTTGGGCTTTATCCCCCCAAGGCTCGGGCCCTTGTGGCCTTCCTAGAAATCCGGCCCCGAAAATACATCACTTTAGTCGGTAAATCATAAATCACACAAATGAATCCTTCATTTCTCTGAAAGTTGAAGCATGCATTCAAAGACGCCAGATTATAAGACTTGCGAAGGAGAGGTATTATACAACGCTTAATACTGAAGGTGATGAATGGTCCTATCAGCACATAAAAAACTGCTTTTATTAAGAAATATAAAATCAACCCAGTAGAACAATCCACATCTGAATATAAACACAGAAATGATCTTAACATAACGGCCTAAATCAAAACAATGAACAGTCTATCAAATTGCCTAGCAGTGTATGAGAGGGGAATGTAAAATCTCTTTAACTATATGTCCGTTATACTCACCCACACTCTGATCCAGCAATGGACTGCTTGGATCTCACGGTTTTCTGTGTTGCCATTACTGGACATTCTCCAGAACACAGTGAAGTAGCAATAGGAGATGCAGAGGCTCGGAGAGCACACTTGGGCCCCTGGGCTCGCCTAGAGCCTTCCTTTAAAAGACTACTCCAATAAAATAAAATAAACAGTTAAAATCAGAACTGACAGGTTTTGGACTAGTCCATCTTCCCATGGGGGATTCTTAGTTTTTTGTTTTGTTTTCAAACACATTTCCTTAACGGCAGATGTTAAGTCTAACTAACGAAATAGAGTTCAAGTGAGTAGGGAGGCTGGCTGGTATCTTAGTTAAACTGCCATTCAGGAAATGCTTTTGAAAACCAAGAAAACCCTGAGAATTCCCCATAAGGAAATTGACTTGCCAGATTTCTGTTATAACCACACTGAAACCCTGTCTTCTATATTATTTTTAGTTAACTATGATCATTCAAATAAGCCTGATATGTATGCATTTGAAGAATTAACGTCAGTTATTCCTTAAACAAGTACAAATAGCAAAATCTTCAGAATATATTTGAAACTAGGCTAAGGGAAATTGTTTTTACTTGTATGGAGACTTAGATGACAGTTCCAGACAGACCAAGGTTGCCATGTCTTTCTTTGTTTTGGGAACAATACCTTATTTTGAAATTAGTGACAATAGCAAACATCATGTTATGGTTATGGTAGTTCATTGTGACTTTTATAAAATGTCAGATAGATAAAGCATTTTTAATCATAAGCTGAATACATAATATTACACTGCCATCTGGCGTCTTTTTGTAATTTTTTATAAGTTTATAAAATTAATGATTTCTTCATAAAAAAATTATAGAATTAAATTATTTAGATAGCTGATCAGTATACACAATATTTGATTACTCTTTAAGGATAGTATAGTGTTTAAATAAGTATTAATTTACTGTAAGTCTGAATACTGTTGGTTACAGGCCTATGTACTTTGGTGGGTCAAGATGGCCGACAGCACTTCAGAAAGAAATGGGCATACCTCAGGCCAATTAAGACACAGATGTCATAGTAAGCAAACATAGCATGGAACATAGATATGGGAGATGTTTTTAATTCTGGAGACCCAGTGTCTCATGACATTTCTCTTATCGGGAGGTCATGATGTAGTCAAGATGTCTACCTGCGCGTGTACCCAATTAATTACGATATCGCCCTCATTAATTAAATGTCAAACACTCCAAATGACGTTAGTTCTCACAAGATAAGGTAATTAGGGAGTTTATAAACAATTATATAATGACTTAGGTATTCAAAACATGATAAAGTATTGACGCATGGAAGCTTTAGCCAATCAGAACCTGGGATTTAGGGAGATTCCAGATTAGGCAGCCATATTGCATCCAGTCACAATAAAAGTAGGAGCTGAAAGCTCATAGTTTGCAGAAGCCCAACAATCTCCTGAGAAGACACATGAGGCAGAAGCTACCTTCCCACAAGTGGTTCTAGATGCTGAAGAGATGACAGAGAAGGGGTAATATGCTTAATATTCTGGTGATTTACTTTATTAATTTTTCAGCATTAAGTTCTGTTAAAATGTTAGTAATTTTTAGAAGATATTTTTTATGCTATTTCTTTAATCTACAAGTTTTACACAGCTACTAGATACACAGCTATTGATAAAGATGAGACTACTTTTGATCTTCTTCTACATGACACAACTATTATATTGTTTTTTGAATGGACTTAGAAGATTGATGATCGCTTGGCTATATAGGCCTTGATAAGATGGAATACTGTTATAAGGAAACACAACTTGGAACTGTTCATATTTTGTTTATATGATGTATGATAAGCAAATACTTTTTTTTATATAAAATCATATACTGAGTGCTCTGATTCATTTCAAGGTGCACTGTCAATCTATAATTACTGTTATAGAGGGTTCAGACCCCGCTATTATATGATAGCAACGCTTTAAGGGCTGGTCCTTTACTGAGATAGCAATCATGAAAAAGGCAAGAACCGCTCAGGTTTTTGACAGACTAGTCCAAAACTTGTTGTTTCTGACAGATTTTAACTGCTTAGTGGAGTGGTCCTTTAAAGTGGATCTGAGATGAACTTTTACTCATAGCATAATTGTGTTCCTTTCCTATTGTTTATAGGGCATTCCTCAAGCCAAATACTTTTTTTGTTTTTGTTTTAATACTCTAATTCCCTATAAACTAAACAAACCACACCCACAGGTTTTCAGAGAGCCAAGGCACTTTTAGACAGTAGCAAGGGCTCATGGGAGCTCAGTCTGGGCAGGAGGTGGGGGAGGTATTACTAGCCAGAGATTTCAGAGGGGAGGAGGAGGGGGGTTTGGTTTTTTGCTCAAGATGCAGATAAGCCTGCCTCTGTGTAATGTTTACAAACATGGCTGCTGTCATTGTATCACAGGAAGAAATAACCATATTCTATTAAAGCTGTTTGCAGCTAGATATGCGGTGTAAACTACAGTGGTGTGAAAAACTATTTGCCCCCTTCCTGATTTCTTATTCTTTTGCATGTTTGTCGCACTTAAATGTTTCTGCTCATCAAAAACCATTAACTATTAGTCAAAGATAACATAATTGAATACAAAATGCAGTTTTAAATGATGGTTTTTATTATTTAGTGAGAAAAAAACCTCAAAACCTACATGGCCCTGTGTAAAAAAGAAATTGCCCCCTGAACCTAAAAACTGGTTGGGCCACCCTTAGCAGCAATAACTGCAATCAAGCGTTTGTGATAACTTGCAACAAGTCTTTTACAGCGCTCTGGAGGAATTCTGGCCCACTCATCTTTGCAGAATTGTTGTAATTCAGCTTTATTTGAGGGTTTTCTAGCATGAACCGCCTTTTTAAGGTCATGCCACAGCATCTCAATAGGATTCAGGTCAGGACTTTGACTAGGCCACTCCAAAGCCTTCATTTTGTTTTTCTTCAGCCATTCAGAGGTGGATTTGCTGGTGTGCTTTGGGTCATTGTCCCGCTGCAGCACCCAAGATCGCTTCAGCTTGAGTTGACGAACAGATGGCCGGACATTCTCCTTCAAGATTTTTTAATAGACAGTAGAATTCATAGTTCCATCTATCACAGCAAGCCTTCCAGGTCCTGAAGCAGCAAAACAACCCTAGACCATCACACTACCACCACCATATTTTACTATTGGTATGATGTTCTTTTGCTGAAATGCTGTGTTACTTCTACGCCAGATGTAATAGCACACGCACCTTCCAAAAAGTTCAACTTTTGTCTCGTCGGTCCACAAGGTATTTTCCCAAAAGTCTTGGCAATCATTGAGATGTTTTTTAGCAAAATTTAGACGAGCCTTAATGTTCTTTTTGCTTAAAAGTGTTTTGCGCCTTGGATATCTGCCATGCAGGCCGTTTTTGCCCAGTCTCTTTCTTATGGTGGAGTCGTGAACACTGACCTTAACTGAGGCAAGTGAGGCCTGCAGTTCTTTAGATGTTGTCCTGGGGTCTTTTGTGGCCTCTCGGATGAGTTTTCTCTGCGCTCTTGGGGTAATTTTGGTCGGCCGGCCACTCCTGGGAAGGTTCATCACTTGTTTTTGCCATTTGTGGATAATGGCTCTCACTGTGGTTCGCTCGAGTCCCAAAGCTTTAGAAATGGCTTTATAACCTTTACCAGACTGATAGATCTCAATTACTTGTGTTTTCTCA
This sequence comes from Hyperolius riggenbachi, assembly GCF_040937935.1. Lineage (NCBI taxonomy): Eukaryota > Metazoa > Chordata > Amphibia > Anura > Hyperoliidae > Hyperolius > Hyperolius riggenbachi. Next base: position 413,347,232 of record NC_090650.1, read on the forward strand.
TTTGTTCCTGAATTTCTTTGGATCTTGGCATGATGTCTAGCTTTTGAGGTGCTTTTGGTCTACTTCTCTGCGTCAGATAGCTCCTATTTAAGTGATTTCTTGATTGAAACAGGTGTGGCAGTAATCAGGCCTGGGGGTGACTACAGAAATTGAACTCAGGTGTGATAAACCACAGTTAAGTTATTTTTTAACAAGGCGGGCAATCACTTTTTCACACAGGGCCATGTAGATTTGAAGTTTTTTTTCTCACTAAATAATAAAAACCGTCATTTAAAACTGCATTTTGTGTTCAATTATGTTATCTTTGACTAATAGTTAACGGTTTTTGATGAGCAGAAACATTTCAGTGTGACAAACAGCAAAAGAATAAGAAATCAGGAAGGGGGCAAATAGTTTTTCACACCACTGTATCTAAACTTTAGATAAGATATATAGAAAAGTTACTTGTTATAGTTAGTTTTTCATCTTGGATCCGCTTTAACTGCTGTATTAGCTCTTTATGGGTACTATAATGGTATTGATCACCTCTATTTGTGCTGTCTGTGAATAGTGGCCATCCTATTTAATACAATCCCTGTGTCACTGTGTCACTGTCAATTTTTGTTTATTCAGTGCATTCACGTCCGCTAGATGATGTGCTAGAGCTTAGCAGAGAATGGAGACCGCCTAGCTCCCAACTGTCACTTTTTTCAGAGGGACAGTCCCTCTTTGGGAACAAAATCCCGCTGTCCCTTTTTCTTCCTCATTTGCTGCTCTTTCAGGACTGATGTACAGATCTAGGGAAATATTTTGTGTTGTTCTATTGAAAAATTTGTCTAATTGACTCTAACCTTTGTTCCCAACCCTTTAAAATTGATATATTCATTGTTTTCAAATGTTAATATGAAGTAAAACTAATGATAAAAAAAGACCAGTTGTTTTGAACTATGTCTTATGTATATGAATTCTTAGTGGTATGCGTGATTAAGGGTGTGGTGGGGGACTGCCTGGAGGTGGGACAAGGGCGTGTCTTAAAGGTGTCCCTATTTCATACCTCAGAAAGCTGGGAGGTAGCAGACTGGAATGAAAGCAAAGGATTCTAGGTGGCGGGAATCATGACTGTTGTCACTCTGCCTCTCCGGTGTGACGGAAGGGGGTTGATAGTCCCTGTGTGCAGAGCCGGGCCGACACATAGGCTGGCAAGGCTACAGCCTCAAGGCGGTGGTCAGTGAGCTGATTGATGGGCGCATTCTTCGTTAGCTGTGTCTGTCCGGCACCCGTTTTGCTACTAATTCTGCCTCCGTTTGCGTTGCCGTGGTGATGACCATCCAGTACCACCCCCCCGCACTTTCCAGCCGCCGCCATAAATGTTAAAATCTTTTTAAGCTGCCGTAGTGTTTCAGAGCGGACTGTCACTCTAAGAGCTGCGCCTATTGCCATGGTGATGATGACGCCACCACCAGGCAGCACTACTCTCTCCACTCCAGGCAGGCAGGCAGAGAATCAGTGTGCGTCTCACGTAAGCCTATGCTTACCATGGCTGACGCTGGCTGATGGCTCCCTGCGTGAGTCCCGCCCCTTCTCCTGATGGTGGATGCCTGGGTGAGTCCCGCCTCCTCCTCCTTAACGTCCCTCTCAGCGTCTGCTGTATTCCTCAGCCAGGAGTCAGGGCTATGAGAGGCACCACCATCTACACACTCTCTCTGCCTTCCCCTTCCAAAGCAGGTATTCTAAATGCACCATTATGATCATGCATTATCCGGCTGAGGCTCTGGCAAGGAGGAATGGGGGGTGTCTCAAGTCAAACTTCACAAGTTTTTTTTTTTTGGCGGGGGGGGGGGGGGGGGCGCACTTGGGCAGCTCAGCCTCTGTTGGTGTCTGACCTTGTCCCGGCCCTGCCTGTGTGTGGAGTACTCCAGGCATCCTGATGCCAGGGAGCAGGGGCAGGTGATTTCTGCCCTGCTGTGTTCCATCACCCGTTATTGTAATGGGCCTAATGTCTAGTTATTAATAATCTGCTTCCCTCCCCTGCTTACATGTCTGTAACGCTGGAAAGCAATGATGAACTAAAGGGAACCGAACATCATTTTAAACTCCCATGGCAGCTCAATAGCAAATTAAAAATGCATCCTAAAAATGTGGTTTTATTATTTAAAAAAAAATAATTTTACCTAATTTTTTACATTTAAGGGTTAATTACAGACAGAATCCTTCTACTTCCTGTACTTCCCCCGTCTGTCCACCTATGACTAGCAACAGAAGATGGAAGGCAGATAAGAATTCACCTAATTACCCACAAGCTTAGATCAAAGAACCCGTATTAAGCATTAGGGCTCTTTTCCACTATGAAACGTGATCACAATCACAATCGCGTTTCAAACCAATTTCCACTATGCGATTGCGATCAAGCTATTATACTCAGTATAGTAAAGCTCAATTGCATCCAAAACACAGCAGGATGACGATTGCACTTGGGCAAAAATTGTGATGCAATTAGGATCACGCTAATGGAAATGGCCAGTGCCGTTTCCATTCGTTTTACTGTACCCTGCGCTTTGCAATTTGTTATCAATCGGAATAAGATCACAAAACGCAGGGTAGTGAAGGGTTTTAGGGAGGAGGATGTGTCTTCCCCACTATGCTTCAAACAGATAACACTAGCGACACTTGATGAATTTCACACCTAGCCTGTATAATGGCAGTGAAAATGGAGCAGGGGGGTTAACTTCTCAAACATGGCAGCCCTATTCAGCTATTTGAAACTAGTAGCTGCTAAGATCCCTTTAAAATGAAAGGGTCCCTAGGCAAGATAGAAGTTTTTGCCCCCCACTGATGAGCATCTAGCTTTTTTTTTAAAGAGAGTCTGAAGCGAGAATAAATCTCGCTTCAGACCTCATAGCTAGCAGGGGCATGCGTGCCCCTGCTAAAACGCCGCTATAGCGCGGCTTAACGGGGGTCCCTGTCCCCCCAAACCCCCTCCGTGCAGCGGGGGAGCGCTTCCTGGTTGGGGCAGGGCTAACCGCCGCAGCCCTGCCCCATGCGCGTCTGTCAGACGTGTATCTCCGCCTCTTCCCCGCCCCTCTCAGTCTTCCTTCACTGAGAGGGGCGGGGGAGAGGCGGCGATGCGCGTCTGATAGACGCGCTGGGAGGCAGGGCTGCAGCCGTTAGCCCTGCCTCCAGGAAGAGACAGCCAGGGACCATTTTACGACCAAGTATTGCGGGGGGTGGGTTGGGGGTGAAGGGACCCCTGTTAAGCCGCGGGATAGCGGCGTTTTAGCAGGGGCACACGTGCCCCTGCTATATATGAGAGCTGAAGCGAGATTTAGTCTCGCTTCAGTGTCTCTTTAAATAAGATTTGCTGAGGGCTATTATCCACCAGGCCCCTAGACTCTCTCCAGGCCCTAGACAACTGCCTAGGGTTGCCTTGTAGATGATCCGGCTCTGCACTAAGCATGCAGATAATATGTAAGTAGTGCTGGGTAAAAGGGGTGCAGGGTAAAAGCTTCAGCCTGCAATAGGGCTCGTGGCTCTGTAGCTACACCACTGACTGTAGATCTGCTATAGGGACTGTAACTCATGCCCAGTTTGTGTTTTAAACTGCAGCTGCCACAATCCAGCACGCAGCCTCCATCAATCTTTGATTATAAAGCCGTAATCTGAATCATCTTTACACTTTCCGCTTTGCTATAGAATTGGTATAGATTGCGGTCACAGTAAGTATACTGGGGAAACCACAAGTATCCAAACACTCCATGCTTTGTATAAGTTACAAGGCAAGAGTGCAGGCATTCATTATGCTATTGCTTGGAATATCAATGTCAGACATATTTGTCTCAGAGTTTAACAAGATATTGTGGAAGAATGAGGTGGGCGGTTATGTAAACCTAACATTGACATTGAAATGATTATTACCAAGGAAATGCTGTGAATCAGAGGCATACAGATATGCCAGGGGTGGAAGCAGGATAATGGGAGAAGCAGGATAGTTGGGTGCCTGTGGCACAGTGGAAATCTGGGCGCAGCCATTGGTGCCCATAGGAATTTTGGCTACATATGGAGATTTTGGCATCGGGGCAATTGGCAAAATTTTAGTTTTCAGTTTTTTTACAGTGGAAGGTGGAGGACAGTTAAAGGGGAACTTCAGCCTAAACAAACATACTGTTATTAAGTTACATTAGTTATGTTAATTAGAATAGATAGGTAATATAATCTCTTACCCACCCTATTTTAAAAGTACAGGCAAATGTTTGTGATTCAAGGGGGCTGCCATCTTTGTCATGGGGGCTGCCATCTTTTTGGTTGAAAGAAGGTGACAGGGAGCATGAGACACAGTTCCAACTGTCCTGTTTCCTGATTACCCCTCCCAGCTGCACACGCTAGGCTTTAAATGTCAAATTTAAAATGTAAAAAAGAAAAAATTGCACCAAAACAGCAGAACGAGAGCAACAACATCAGAAATCCCATCATGCTTTATACAGCATCAGGGGAAAAAAGCCCGGGCAGTGTTCTTCTGTGCAGCTAAAAATGACGCTTGTATAAGATAAACAAAGTTCTGATGCTGTGAAACTGTTAAAGAAACACCAGGCCTTTTCAGTGCTGCTGAGTCGATTTTTAGTCTGGAGGTTCACTTTAAGGTTAGTTGTCAGGTAGGGGGGGGGGGGGGGGTAAAGTGAACAGAGCTGCATTTTTAGCCCCCCGGGGGTCTCAATTGCACATTAAAATTGCATGCTAACAATTACTCATTACTAAAAAAAAAACATTCTACCTCTTCCTTCTATATTTAAATGTTTATTAGAGGCTTTTATTGCCTTACTTCCATGCCCTGCCATCTGGAGAAAGAGCAGGTAGGTAAGGACTTCTGTAATTAAAAGTAGCAATGAGCAAACAAAAGCTTTAATCAGCAGGGTGTGGTAGGGAAGATAGTACACTGTTCTTCAAACTGTTTAGAGAAGTCACTCTTGATTACATTCACACCTTCCTCTGGATAAATAAAGGCAGGGGGGAGGGGGGAAATGGTAGCTCCTACAGCTATTAGAAACCAGGACAAACTGCACAAACAAATCTGCTTGAATCCCCTTAAGGTTAGGTGTCGGGAAGGCTGCATTTAAGGTTAGGCGTCAGGGGGGTGGTTAGGGTTAGGCATTGGAGGAGGGTTCTGTGTGAGAGTAGGGCTAGGTTTAGCTGTAGCAAAAAAAACTATAATATTTATATATTTATTACCACTGTAAATAGTAGAATATCGGTAAATTTTGCCCGGCGCTCAGATTTCATGGTGCATTTTTTTTTTTTTTTTGCATACCCAGGTTAGGACCCAGGTGATAATGTAAGGGGTGATAATGTAAGGTAAGAAACATGTTAAATGCAATATGTAGTATACAGTATACATTACATTTAACACAAGGGCTTCCCTTGACATATCTGTTTCCCGTATGTACATATTATTATTATTATTTATTGTATTTATAAAGCGCCAACATATTACGCAGCGCTGAACATTAATTTAGGTTACAGACAAGATTTAGGGGTGACATACAGCAATATGACAGTACAGGAATACAAGAAAACCAGATCACACACCATAGTATGAGTACCAGGTAATGCTTAGTCAGTCACTGGATGGAGCATGGAGATTAGGCAAGTTAGGTTCACTCAGATGCATAGCATGGGTTCACAGTAATGGAGGTGCAAGATCAGGTAGGACACAAAAGGAGGAGGACCCTGCCCAAAGGCTTACAATCTAGAGGGAGAGGTAAGGACACGAATGGTAGGGGACCAGAGTTCAGCTGTAGGTTTAGAGCACTTGTGAGGGGTGGTAGGTAGTGTTGGGCGAACACCTAGATGTTCGGGTTCGAGAACGTTCGCCGAACATCGCCGCCGAACTCCGAACAAAATGGAAGTCAATGGGGACCCGAACTTTCGTGCTTTGTAAAGCTTCCTTACATGCTACATACCCCAAATTAGCAGGGTATGTGCACCTTGGGAGTGGGTACAAGAGGAAAAAAAATATTTGAAAAAGAGCTTATAGTTTTTGAGAAAATTGATTGTAAAGTTTCAAAGGAAAAACTGTCTTTTAAATGTGGAAAATGTCATGTTTCTTTGCACAGGTAACATGCTTTTTGTCGCCATGCAGTCATAAATGTAATACAGAGAAGAGGTTCCAGGAAAAGGGACCGGTAACGCTAACCCAGCACCAGCAGCAGCACACGTGATGGAACAGGAGGAGGCGCAGGAGGAGAAGGCCACGCTTTTTGAGACACAACAACCCAGGCCTTGCATGAGGACAAGAAGCGTGCGGATAGCATGCTTTTTACCGCCATGCAGTCATAAATGTAATAAAGAGAAGAGGTTCCATAAACAGGGACCGGTAACGCTAACCCAGCAGCAGCAGCAGCAGCAAACGTGATGGAACAGGAGGAGGCGCAGGAGGAGAAGGCCACGCTTTGAGACACAACAACCCAGGCCTTGCATGAGGACAAGAAGCGTGCGGATAGCATGCTTTTTACCGCCATGCAGTCCTAAATGTAATAAAGATAAGAGGTTCAATAAACAGGGACCACGCGGCAACGCTAACCCAGCAGCAGCAGCAGCACACGTGATGGAACAGGAGGAGGCGCAGGAGGAGAAGGCCACGCTTTTTGAGACACAACAACCCAGGCCTTGCATGAGGACAAGAAGCGTGCGGATAGCATGCTTTGTACCGCCATGCAGTCATAAATGTAATAAAGATAAGAGGTTCAATAAACAGGGACCGGTAACGCTAACCCAGCAGCAGCAGCAGCACAGAGCACACGTGATGGAACAGGAGGAGGCGCAGGAGGAGAAGGCCACGCTTTGAGACACAACAACCCAGGCCTTGCATGAGGACAAGAAGCGTGCGGATAGCATGCTTTTTACCGCCATGCAGTCCTAAATGTAATAAAGAGAAGAGGTTCCATAAACAGGGACCGGTAACGCTAACCCAGCAGCAGCAGCAGCACAGAGCACACGTGATGGAACAGGAGGAGGCGCAGGAGGAGAAGGCCACGCTTTGAGACACAACAACCCAGGCCTTGCATGAGGACAAGAAGCGTGCGGATAGCATGCTTTTTACCGCCATGCAGTCCTAAATGTAATAAGGAGAAGAGGTTCCATAAACAGGGACCGGTAACGCTAACCCAGCAGCAGCAGCAGCACACGTGATGGAACAGGAGGAGGCGCAGGAGGAGAAGGCCACGCTTTTTGAGACACAACAACCCAGGCCTTGCATGAGGACAAGAAGCGTGCGGATAGCATGCTTTGTACCGCCATGCAGTCATAAATTTAATAAAGATAAGAGGTTCAATAAACAGGGACCGGTAACGCTAACCCAGCAGCAGCAGCAGCACAGAGCACATGTGATGGAACAGGAGGAGGCGCAGGAGGAGAAGGCCACGCTTTGAGACACAACAACCCAGGCCTTGCATGAGGACAAGAAGCGTGCGGATAGCATGCTTTTTACCGCCATGCAGTCCTAAATGTAATAAAGAGAAGAGGTTCCATAAACAGGGACCGGTAACGCTAACCCAGCAGCAGCAGCAGCACACGTGATGGAACAGGAGGAGGCGCAGGAGGAGAAGGCCACGCTTTTTGAGACACAACAACCCAGGCCTTGCATGAGGACAAGAAGCGTGCGGATAGCATGCTTTGTACCGCCATGCAGTCATAAATGTAATAAAGATAAGAGGTTCAATAAACAGGGACCGGTAACGCTAACCCAGCAGCAGCAGCAGCACAGAGCACACGTGATGGAACAGGAGGAGGCGCAGGAGGAGAAGGCCATGCTTTGAGACACAACAACCCAGGCCTTGCATGAGGACAAGAAGCGTGCAGATAGCATGCTTTGTACCGCCATGCAGTCATAAATGTAATAAAGATAAGAGGTTCAATAAACAGGGACCACGCCGCAACGCTAACCCAGCAGCAGCAGACGTGATGGAACAGGAGCAGGCGCAGGAGGAGAAGGCCAAGCTTTTTGAGACACAACAACACAGGCCTTGCATGAGGACAAAAAGCGTGCGGATATAGCAATGCTTTTTGCCGCCATGCAGTCATAAGTGTAATAAAGATGAGAGGTTCCATAAACAGGGACGGGCAACGCTAACCCAGCAGCAGCAGCACACGTGATGGAACAGGAGCAGGCGCAGGAGGAGAAGGCCATGCTTTTTGAGACACAACAACCCAGGCCTTGCATGAGGACAAAAAGCGTGCGGATATAGCAGCAATGCTTTTTGCCGCCATGCAGTCATAAATGTAATACAGATGAGAGGTTCAATAAACAGGGACCGGAAACGCTAAACCATCCCAGATGTTCATTGGTCATGTTACTTGGTTGGGGTCCTGGAGTGTTGCGTAGTCGTTTCCAATCCAGGATTGATTCATTTTAATTTGAGTCAGACGGTCTGCATTTTCTGTGGAGAGGCGGATACGCCGATCTGTGACGATGCCTCCGGCAGCACTGAAACAGCGTTCCGACATAACGCTGGCTGCCGGGCAAGCCAGCACCTCTATTGCGTACATTGCCAGTTCGTGCCAGGTGTCTAGCTTCGATACCCAATAGTTGAAGGGTGCAGATGGATTGTTAGACACAGCTACGCCATCTGACATGTAGTCCTTGACCATCTTCTCCAGGCGATCGGTGTTGTAGGTGGATCTGCACGCTTGCTGTTCAGTGGGCTGCTGCTGCATGGGTGTCAGAAAATTTTCCCACTCCAAGGACACTGCCGATACCATTCCCTTTTGGGCACTAGCTGCGGCTTGTGTTGTTTGCTGCCCTCCTGGTCGTCCTGGGTTTGCAGAAGTCAGTCTGTCGGCGTACAACTGGCTAGAGGAGGGGGAGGATGTCAATCTCCTCTCTAAAGTCTCCACAAGGGCCTGCTGGTATTCTTCCATTTTGACCTGTCTGACTCTTTCTTCAAGCAGTTTTGGAACATTGTGTTTGTACCGTGGATCCAGAAGGGTATATAAACCCAGTAATTGGTGTTGTCCCGAATGCGCACAATGCGTGGGTCGCGTTCAATGCAGTCTAGCATGAATTGAGCCATGTGTGCCAGAGTCCTACCAGAATCCTCATCATCCTCTTGTGAGCGTTGTGATAGTTGTTGTGATGCATCATAGTCATCACCTTCTTCCTGGTCTGCTTCTGCTGACCATTCGCGCTGAATTGTGGAAGTCCAACGTGCACCGCTCTGGCCCTCGTCAGTGGTGGCAGGAAATTCCTGCTCCAACTCCAGCTGTTCCTCCTCCTCTTCTTCGTCATGTGTCAGCTTAGCCAACCTTAAAGCGCGAATAAGATTACTCCCATTATCACACACAACCATGGCCGGTTTCAGGTCCAGCGGTGCCAGCCACAAATCCATCTGTTCCTTTATTCCCCTCCAAATTTCCTCCCCTGTGTGCTGCTTATCCCCAAGGCAGATCAGCTTCAGCAACGCTTGCTGACGCATGCCAACAGCTGTGCTGCACTGCTTCCACGATCCTACTGCTGCTGGTGCTGGGTTCGCGTTTCCGGATGAGGTACAGCTTTGAGATGCGTTGCAGGAGAAGGAGTCAGAGAGGTAGGTGCTGCTGTTATCCAGTGGGAGGGACAGCGGTGCAGGTGTTTGCGGCGTGGGCAACACCCGCGCCGTAGCAGGTGAGGAATCGCTGCCAGGCTCCACAAGGTTCACCCAGTGCGCGGTAAGGGAGATGTATCGAGTCGACCCTGGCCGAACGCACTCGTCCAGGTGTCAGTGGTGAGGTGAACCTTGCAGGCAACGGCATTCTTCAAGCTTCGGGTTATTTTGCTGACCACGTGCTCATGCAACTCAGGCACTGCAGAGCGCGCAAAGTGGTAGCGGCTGGGAACCACGTAACGTGGGATGGCCACTGACATCATGCCCTTGAAGCTGTTTGTCTCCACCACTCGATATGTCAGCATTTCGCAGGCCAGAAGCTTGGCTATGCTGGCTCTTACTGCCACGGCCCGGGGGTCATTTGCTGGCAATTTCCTCTTGCGCTCAAACATCTCCGAGACAGACAACTGAACCGTAGGGCTGCACACCGAAGGGCTGTTGGTTGTTGTGTTTGATGAACACTGGGAGACCTCAAGAGCACTACTCCGGAAAGTGACAGTGTCAGCGTCATCTGATTTTTTTGAATGTTTTGAACCACGCAATGGCTGGGCTACTGCTGCTGCTGAGGCGGGTCTGGTGGTGAGTCTGGTGAACCCAAGGGAGGCAGTGTTGCTGGTGGTACCCTGTCCTGCCGCGTTTGCCCACAGAGTGGGATGTTTGGATAGCATGTGGCGGCTCATGCTGGTGGTGGAGAGGTTGTTAATACTTTTCCCCCTGCTCAGGCGGGTCTTGCACACCTTGCAAATCGCCATGGTAACATCCTCAGTGCAGTCTTCAAAGAAAGCCCAGACTTTGGAGCACCTGCCTTGCTGGCGATTTCTGTTTGCGCCTCTTTTGCCTCTCACTTGAACTTCCACGCTTGTGGTGCCTGAAATTGCGCGCCGCCTACCTTGTGGCACAAGGCGAACTCGTGCAGCAGTGGGTTCTTCAACAGACTCATCTGTGCTGCTGCTACGACGGCGATGTTCTCGTTCACAAACAAAATCTGGGTCTATGTCCACATTGTCCATACCCTCCTCTTCCATCTCCTCAAACTCGTCATATATCATTGTGGGGGGCCGCCGCCGTGGAGTAGAGCTCCCCAGCACAACCTCTGCGCAGCTCACTCCAACGTCGTCTGGTTATCTGGCAGTTGTGTGCATGGTGTCGCTGCCGGTTGTGTCAGCTTTGTGCCCACTGGCTCCTTGTAACTGGCTGAGGACTCGGACCTCGTGCGTGATGTGCTGGTGCTGCTTAACCCACTGCTGGACGCTTGAGAGGTCATCCAAGTAATTATCTGGTCCTGTTCTTTTGGATCTGTGAGGGTTGTTGTCCTGGACAACATGGGCGGTATTGAGTGGGTTTTCTTGGGTGCTCCCCTGTGGCCTGTACGTGAACCCTCAAGGGAAACACCTCTTCCCTTGCCCCTCCCTCTTTCACCGGATTTCTTCCTCATTTCACTTATCCTTACAGTACACGCTGACTGGCAGCAGTACAGTGGCAGTACAGAAATGCTATACAGTGGTGGGTGAGCGGTGTACCACTATTGCCAGCAGCGACACAGAGCACAATGCTATACAGTGGCGGGTGAGCGGTGTACTACTGTTCCCAGCAGACACAGAGTGGCAGTAAACACAATGCTATATAGTGTGGCTGAGCCGTGTACACAGAGTGGCAGTAAACACAATGCTATATAGTCTGCTATATAGTCACCCCGAACGGGGTGATGTTCTGCAGAACCCGAACAGTGGCGAACACTGTTCGCCCAACACTACTGGGAACGTAGATTTTAGTACCTAAACACACGATACAACATGTTTTCCGGGGTCGGACTCTGAGGCACATACAGATGGTCCCAATCATCATCCTCATCATACAACTCTTCTCCTGAGTCTGACCCACCCACCACCTCTGCCACCCCAACATCCCCAGACACAGACCCCTCATCGTCCTCAACATTAACTTGGGATGCTGGGCTGAGCCCGACCTCCTCCTCCACATCAGGCCCCATCATCTCCTCAATGGCAGCCCTCATTAATCGCTCTGGCACCGGACCGATGGACACAACGTTCTCCTCCGGGGAGGGCTGCTGCTGACCACTGGCTGCTGGGGTGGATGTTATAGCTTGCGTGGGGCGTTGGCTGTTGCTGTTGTTGGGAGTGCTGCTCACAGCGGAGGTCTCTGAGGAACTCATGGCGAGCTCATATAGTGGTTGACGGTGAGTGGAGTATTACTGATCCCAGCAATATACACACTGACTGGCACAGTACGCAATGCTATATAGTGTGGCTGAGCCGTGTACACAGAGTGGCAGTGAACAATGCTATATAGTCTGGCTGAGCCATGTACACAGAGTGGCAGTGAACAATGCTATATAGTCTGGCTGAGCCATGTACACAGAGTGGCAGTAAACAATGCTATATAGTCTGGCTGAGCCGTGTACACAGAGTGGCAGTGAACAATGCTATATAGTCTGGCTGAGCGGTGTACACAGAGTGGCAGTACACACAATGCTATATAGTCTGGCTGAGCGTGTACACACAGTGGCAGTAAACAATGCTATATAGTCTGGCTGAGCCGTGTACACACAGTGGCAGTAAACAATGCTATATAGTCTGGCTGAGCCGTGTACACACAGTGGCAGTAAACAATGCTATATAGTCTGGCTGAGCGGTGTACACACAGTGGCAGTAAACAATGCTATATAGTCTGGCTGAGCGTGTACACACAGTGGCAGTAAACAATGCTATATAGTCTGGCTGAGCGGTGTACACACAGTGGCAGTACACAATGCTATATAGTCTGGCTGAGCGTGTACACACAGTGGCAGTACACAATGCTATATAGTCTGGCTGAGCGGTGTACATAGAGTGGCAGTACACACAATGCTATATAGTCTGGCTGAGCGGTGTACACAGAGTGGCAGTAAACAATGCTATATAGTCTGGCTGAGCGGTGTACACAGTGGCAGTACACACAATGCTATATAGTCTGGCTGAGCGTGTACACACAGTGGCAGTAAACAATGCTATATAGTCTGGCTGAGCGGTGTACATAGAGTGGCAGTACACACAATGCTATATAGTCTGGCTGAGCGGTGTACACAGAGTGGCAGTAAACAATGCTATATAGTCTGGCTGAGCGGTGTACACACAGTGGCAGTACACACAATGCTATATAGTCTGGCTGAGCGTGTACACACAGTGGCAGTAAACAATGCTATATAGTCTGGCTGAGCGGTGTACACAGAGTGGCAGTACACACAATGCTATATAGTCTGGCTGAGCGGTGTACACACAGTGGCAGTAAACAATGCTATATAGTCTGACTGAGCGGTGTACACAGAGTGGCAGTACACACAATGCTATATAGTCTGGCTGAGCCGTGTACACACAGTGGCAGTAAACAATGCTATATAGTCTGGCTGAGCGGTGTAAACACAGTGGCAGTACACAATGCTATATAGTCTGGCTGAGCGGTGTACACAGAGTGGCAGTACACACAATGCTATATAGTCTGGCTGAACGGTGTACACACAGTGGCAGTAAACAATGCTATATAGTCTGGCTGAGCGGTGTACACAGAGTGGCAGTACACACAATGCTATATAGTCTGGCTAAGCCGTGTACACACAGTGGCAGTAAACAATGCTATATAGTCTGGCTGAGCGGTGTACACACAGTGGCAGTACACAATGCTATATAGTCTGGCTGAGCGGTGTACACAGAGTGGCAGTACACACAATGCTATATAGTCTGGCTGAGCGGTGTACACACAGTGGCAGTAAACAATGCTATATAGTCTGGCTGAGCGGTGTACACAGAGTGGCAGTACACACAATGCTATATAGTCTGGCTGAGCCATGTACACACAGTGGCAGTAAACAATGCTATATATAGCGTGGCTGAGCGAGGTACACAGTGGCAGTACACACAATGCTATATAGTGTGGCTGAGCGAGCGGTGTACTACTGTTCCCAGCAGCGACACACAATGACTGGGGGGACCCTGGCTAGCGTGGCTGGAGCGCGAACTACCCTGCCTGCCTACCCAAAGCTAAACCCACAGACAAATGGCGGAGATATGACGTGGTTCGGGTATTTATTTACCCGAACCACGTGACCGTTCGGCCAATCAGAGCTCGTTCGGGCCGAACCACGTGACCCGTTCGGCCAATCAGAGCGCGTTCGGGGTCCGAACCACGTGACCCGTTCGGCCAATCACAGCGCTAGCCGAACGTTCGGGGAACGTTCGGCCATGCGCTCCTAGTTCGGCCATGTGGCCGAACGGTTTGGCCGAGCACCATCAGGTGTTCGGCCGAACTCGAACATCACCCGAACAGGGTGATGTTCTGCAGAACCCGAACAGTGGCGAACACTGTTCGCCCAACACTAGTGGTAGGCCAGAGTGAAAAGGTGAGTTTTGAGGGCTTTCTTGAAGATGTTGAAGGAGGGGGCTGCCCTAATGGGTGGAGGTAGGGAGTTCCATAGTGTTGGAGCAGCTCTTGAGAAGTCCTGGAGGCGTGCATGGGACTGGGTGATTCGGGGGGGGGGGGGGCGGTTAGGCGAAGTTCATTGGAAGAGCGGAGTGAGCGGCTAGGTGTGTACCTCTGAGTAAGATCGGAAATGTAGGTTGGACAGGTTTTGTGGACAGATTTGTAGGTCAGACACAGTATCTTGAATCTGATTCTGGACTGGATAGGAAGCCAGTGGAGGGATTCTAGGAGGGGATCCGCCGTGGTGGAGCGATGGGAGCAGTGGATAATTCTGGCTGCCGCATTCATGATGGACTGCAGTGGGGCTGTTCGGGTCATAGGGAGACCAGACAGCAGGGCATTGCAGTAGTCAAGGCGGGAAATTATGAGGGCATGGATGAGGAGTTTGGTGGTGGTAGAGGTCAGGAAAGGGCGAATCTTACAGATGTTACGAAGGTGGAAGTTGCAGGACTTTGTGAGGTTTTGGATGTGGGAAGTGAAGGAGAGTGCGGAGTCCAGGGTGACACCCAGACAGCGGGCTTGAGAGGTAGGGCGAATGGTAGTGTGGTTAACAGTGACATACACATCTGGGAGGTTCGTGGATGGCCGGGGTGGGAAGATCACTTAACTTGAATATTAGTATAACTGATGTGATTACTGCTGGGAAAATGCACTCACTATGCACCAGGGAGCACAATATCCACAGCAGTTCTGGGGAAAGCCCTATATATGGATTTCATTCTATGCTTTCTATTAAGTTAAAGTGGATCCCCGAACAAGATCCAAAATAATAACAATTAAGAACTTTAAAGAAGTAAACTTCACAATCCCAGCCAGGGCACTATCTGCACAGAGTTTGTATGTTCTCCCCGTGTCTGCGTGGGTTTCCTCTGGGCACTCCAGTTTCCTCCCACATCCCAACAACATGCAGAGAAGGCAATTGGCTTCGCCCTAAATGAGCCCTAGCCTGCAATGCAAAGACTACACACCATACATACATAGACGTATGACTATGGAAGGATTAGATTGTGAGCCCCTCTGAGGGACAGTTGAGTGGCAAGAGAATGTACTCTGTACAGTGCTACGGAAGATGCTGACGCTATATAAATGCATAATCATAACAATAATTCCCCTCTCTAGTAAGCTGCCTTCAGGCAGGGCTGTCTTTTGGACAGTGCGGGCAGGGTGGCCGCCCTGGGTGCAGACCGGCAAGTAGAAGAGGGGGAATGCATGCAGAAGGACATAACCGCTATGGAGCTGGTAATGCAGCAAATGGGAGAAGAAAGAAGATTACCAGCACAATCACCTTCCTTGACTCCTCCTGGGCTGCCTGCATCCGACATCAAGTCATCATCACATCACCACCGCGTGATGACACCTGATGTCCTGCAGCGGTACTGCAGACTGTCAGTGCACGGCACCCATGGAGGGGTCGTTTTCCAGGCTCTCTTTGCCTGTGTGTTTACCTGGTCCCTGCTTCCTCCTGGAGGAGCGGCTGGTCACTAGTAAGTAGGTAGATAGATCTACTTGTGACCTGTGGCTGTGTGATTATCCCTAAAGAGTAAGGGTTAAAGAGTCCACTGGTATGTGTGTGTGTGTGTGTGGGGGGGGGGGGGGGGGGGGTTATTTTACACCATCGCCCTGGGTGCAATTTAGCCTAGAAACTGCCCTACCTTCGGGTCATTGGTCCTCTTCATTAAATTAAAGGACTGATTCCCCCTTCACTATAATTAATGTTAATAACTAAACCCCCTGGTTGCACTTGTGGCTAACTGGCTTTGAGTCATGGCCCATGGGAAAGAGAGTGGTAGTCTTGTGATGAATCAGGTAAATTGGGTGTCAGGCCCAGTTGGTTAATTACACCACAATGTAAATTGCAACACAACTATGATGGCAGTGACTGAGTAATATGGGCATGGGGTTGTGAACTGCTGCCCGGAGTTAGCAGTCCGCTGTTATAAAACTGAACTCCGGCTATTGGCTGAGGCAGTGGCAGGGCTTCAACTATCGTCAAAGGTAACTTTTGATTTCTGACTAGGTGGTTGAGGTTCAGCTGTTTTGTAGCCGTAAACCCCGGATACCAGTGGAGGCAGCGGTGGAGGTGTGTAAGCATCAACATAGTAGCCAAACCCAAACCGATATTGGCAAAAATTGGACAGGGTGGTGGAGAATTTGAGCTTGATGTTCAACTATAACATAACCGAATACCAGAGAATACCAGAGCAGCATGTTGCCTGGCTCTATTAGTGTTAAGTGTATGGAAGAAGTTAGGTTAGTGTTAGGCATAGATAGGCTAATTTTAGATGTAAGTAGGGGGAGAGTAGTGTTAAAAATAGATGGGGTAATGTTAGTGTTTGGAATAGGTAAGGGGGATGTTGGTGTTTGGAATAGGTAATGAGTAGATTAGGGTTAGGCATAGGTGGGGGTGATCAGTGTTGGGCGTATGTAGGGGGGGTGTTAGGCATAGGTGGGGGGAGGATAGTGTTGGGCGTAGGTAGAAGGGAGGTTAGTGTTAGGCATAGGTGGGGCGGAGGTTCATGTTAGGCGTAGGAAGGGGGGAAGTGTGAGGTTTAGGATAAAGGACGGCAACAGTAGAATATTTGTAACATTACTGATATTCAATATAGCACACACTCTGTTTAAATGTATGCATTTTGTAAAACAAGTCACCTTCCTAACAGCCTCAGTTTCTACAACCAAAAGGGCTGTGAGACGAAAGATAGTAGACCAGCAACAGGCCATGCACTGAGATGCCCCCCTAAGTAGAGGGACCTAGAACATTTTTATTGATTCTTATTGAATTTCTGGTAGTTAAAGTGTATAAGAGACAAAACTTTTATCAGATTTTATACTTACCTGGGGCTTCTTCCAGTCCCATGACAGCAGTGGCCTTTATCCCCATCCTCCTGGGCCACTCCGTTGCTCCACGTTACCCCCCGGTAAGTTCTTTAGTCAGAGCCAGTGGTGTTTTAGCGTGCATATGCAGCCTGCCCCTGTCGTGCTCCCATAGTTTGGGCTGTTCTGCATCTACACATGAACCCCCCCCGCCCCCCAGGAAATCGCGGCCTCCACCTCCACCGCCCATCGGAGGTGGAGAAGAGCCCCTTGTCCTTGGATTGGACAAGGGCTCGGAGGGGGAGGGGAAAGCTTGGCTGCCCCTCCCCTTCCGAGACCCCCCAATCCATGGACCATGCGGGCTGGTATAGTCAGGGTGCGGAGCCCCACGCGGCCGGTGCTCCGCATTCTGGCTATCCCAGCCTGCATGGGGGACAAGGGGTTAAAGAGGTCTGGGAGGGGGGACCCCACGTCGTTTTTTTTAAATATTTCCCACACTCAGAACGAAGTAAGTAAAACTCTTCCCACTTGGGGGAATCTATGAAAATAATACACTATTGTTACCTGTGCAAAAAAAACTGACATTTTCCGCATTTAAAAGACATTTTTGCCCTTGAAACTTAAAAATCGATTTTCTCAAAAACTATAAGGTCTTTTTGAAAAAAAATTTTTCCTCTTATTCCCACTGATCCCCTTAATATACCCTGGGAATTTGGTGTTCCTAAACTTTAAGCAGGCTTTGCTATTAACCGTTAAAGTCGGCGGGTTTTTAAATGTATACATTTTTCCTTTGAAACTTTAACATCGATTTTCTCAAAAACTATAAGGTCTTTTTGCCAATTTTTTTTTCCTCTTATTCCTTCTGATCTCCTTAATATATTCTCCAAATTTGAGGCTCTTAGCATTTAAGGGGGCTTTGCTATTAACCCTTAAAGTCGGCGCCTTTTTTATATTATACGGAGCGTTACGGTTTAACGCGAAATTACGGTCTGGTTTAATGCGAAATTACGGCATGAACGAAACGCGAAATTACGCGTTGAAAATTACGCTTACGGTATTTTCAATTACGATTTTAATGGCAATTACGCTACCGTAATTTCGCATCGTAATCGCAAATTTCGCATGCGTAATTATGGTAATGCGAAATTACGAAAATTTCGGCTCAACTCTAAAGAGGACGGGAATGGAGGCCACTGCTGCCATGGGGGTGAAGGAAGCCCCAGGTAAGGATAAAAGTTGATAGAAGCATTGTCTCAGGTTTCCTTTAAGCCTCTCTTTATTGCATTCAATGTATTCTGGAAGCACATATAGGGTTGGTGTTCATGTATGTATCACCATGTACATATCTCAAAGCATTAATAGCAAGACCCAAGCTTTACTTTAACTTCTTTAGGACGACGCTAATTGAAATCTACGCCCTGTTTTGATGCTGATCTGGCTGGCAGGGCATAGATTTTAACTCACCTTCGATGCACGCATCCAGGACCAGGCCGAGGCATAGGCTGGAGAGGCTCCAGCCTCAGGGCGCAGTGTAGGAGGGGGCGCACAATTCATTCAGTTGTCATTCCTAATTGTGTATGAAGCAGAAAGAAATAAGAAAAGGGGATACATAGCAGTGACTGCAAGCCAGATAACTAGATATTAAGGTGTTGTGGAGGTTGTGGACCCTGTGGCCCTGTTAGTCTAATAGCAATTAGTGTGTGACAGCTGGGGTGGGAGGGATGGAGGGGCGCACTTTGGTGTCTCAGCCTTGGGTGCTGGAGGACCTTGTCCCTGCACTGCACGCATCCGCCGTTTTCAGCGCTCCCGACGATCTCCCCGCTGTCTCCTATCGCAGCTCACTCGCCCTGCCAGTCTGTATGACTGCAGAGCCTTGAGAGCCGGTCAGGAGCCAATTTCATTGGCTCCTGGCCGTGCCTATCAATGTAAGCAACTCCCATTGGCTTACACTGAGAGGCACGGCAGAGTGGGTGGCCCAGTCTGCCGACGTGTGGTGGTGACAGCGGTTGCAGCGGGTATGTTCGGCGATTCGTCGGAATTATGCATCTTCTGTACCAGTGGTCTCTGGTCCTTAAGGGGGCAGAGACCGTTGGTACTTAAATGGTTAAGCTTTAACTATATTATTTTTTGCTCCTCTGACCTTTCCTGATATATCTGTCTCCATTTCTTCCTTAAGGACATTTACATTGTATTGAATGCTAAGATTAGATAAATTCCCAGAATCCCTCAGAAAGCATATTCCACACATATATATTCCATATATTCCACAGGGAATGGCTGCTGTGGGAAGATTAGACAGATTGTATTTTTGTTGAGATCTTCAGAAATGGCTCCGTGAATCCCCATAACTTTTCCGCCACATTAAGGGATTAATCCCTCCGGGGTCCTGAAAGTTTGACAATCATATGTTTTCATATAAAACACAGTTTTAGTGGCCCTCACATTTCTGTCAACCCTTTTAAAAAATAGATAAACACACTTGCTGTGAATTTTTTTTTAAATTGTACTTGCCATAGAAATTGCATTTGACATAAATCCACATTACAAATGACAGCGTAATAAAATCAAATTAATTGTTTATAGTTAAAAAGAAGAAAGTACCTCCATCCCGTCCGAAAACATTTGGGGCACATTTAACATCCTTTAGATCGTAAGCTCACAAGGGCAGGGCTCTCTCCTCTTTTGTGTCTTCGAATTCATTATACATTGTATTCATCATGTTACCTTTGTCACTGTCATTACAAATTCTGTATTTTATATCAATTCTGTATTATGTCACCAATTACCGTATTTTTCAGGCTATAAGATGTTCCTGACCATAACCACACCTAGGTTTAGACAACAAGAAACAGGGAAAAAACTGTATACCAAACCTGGTGCATCCATGGTGAAGGAGCATCTTGAGGATTATGCCCCATTGTACCTCTTGTGTATCACTGTGTCCTCCTCCGTCCCCCTTGTGTCCCGTGTCCCCCATGTGTCCACCTTTGTCCCCCTTGTGTCCTCCTCCATGCCCCTTTGTGTCCCCCAGTATCCTCCGTCTGTCCTCCTGTATCCTCCTCTGCATGGGCACAGTATAGAGTGTCCCCAACATTGCAGTGGGTTGGAGGTTGGTATTGGCAGGCGTTCACATGTCAGGTGCTCTCTGCATTTGGACTATAAGACACAGTGACTTTTTTACCCACTTTTGGGAAAGAAAAAGTGAGTCTTATAGTCCAAAAAATACAGTATGCATTTGTATACTGGTGTATTCCATTTGTCTGTATTATTATGTATCCCATGTTAATTTCTTACTTTGTACAGCGCCACGGAATATATTGGCGCTTTATAAATCAATAATAATAATAACATAATGGATGCAAGGATAACTGGTGTGAAACAGACTCAAATCAACAGCAAATGTGGAGTAGTTGGGACTAATCAAAGTTCCTGATTTCGATAGCTGCTTAATTTTTACATTAGTTTTAGCTACAGTCTTACTTGCTCTGAGTTTTGAAATGTATGTATTATGCATTGACTTCAATGCCCTCTGCCACCGCGGCTCGACAGTAAATCGGAAAATTCTGGCACAATGCAACACATTAAGGGCTTGATTCCCAAAGCGGTGCTAACCTACTTAGCACGTCTAAAGTGTTTAGACGTGCTAACCAGGGTGCTAAGTAGGTTAGCACCGGATTTCTCAATCAGATCGCGCGCTAACTTTGCACGCGCAAAGTTTTACGCGCGCTAAGTCCCATAGGCTTTAATGGGCACTTCGCACGGAGCGCCCTGCGCTCTGTGCAGTGCACGCGTAAAGTTTTACGCGTGTAAAGTTTTACGCGCAAAAAGCTCATTTAGACGTGCTAAGGGGTTTTTCACAGGCGTGCTAACAGTTAGCACCGCTTTGTGAATCAAGCCCTAAGTGTGCTAGGCCCCATTGCCATGCATTGCCATTGCGTTACCGTGCGGTAAAACAGGGTAACACAATGCAGGTTTTTGAAAAGCATCCTAGTTCCATAAAGGCTGTTCAAAAATATATATATTTTCCTGAATACAATGTCTCAAATCTTTAAATTATTTTTACTTTATTTAACTGCATTTAATTTAAATCAATTGAAAGTGGTCTAAAACTCAGCATTTCTTCTTTGCTCTACAAGATTCCTTACAGCCTTAAACCTACTAGCACAAGCAGAAATTGTAGCAGAACACCATTCAAACAGTTAAACACAGCACTTTGTCCTGCCTTGAATGGAAAGCCCCTTCAGGTTAGGATCCAATCCAAAGTGGAGATAAAAGTATCTTTTTATTTCTGTTAACTTGCACAATAGTACTGTGCAGGCGCACAAGGCTCCCAGCACCGGGAGCGCGTGTGTGCAAGAAAGCGCAACCCAGCCAGAGTACCAGGCCATCCAGCGGGGGACAGGATCAGACTGGGGAGATGGCGAGGGACTGAGCGGCCTCAAGGGGGCCCCAGGTAAGTAAAAAACCTGAGACTTCTTTTGTCTCAGGTTCTCTATAAATTGATTTATATTAAATGCAGTTAAAAATTTGAAACATACTGCAAATTGTATTCAGGAATATGCATATATTACTGAATATATATTTAAAGGCTGGCCTATATATATATATATATATATATATATATATATATATATATATATATATATACCGTATATACTCGCAAGCATGCCGAATTTTGGACCCACAAAAAGTGGGTCAAAAGTTGGGGGGTCGGCTTGCTTGCGAGTGATGTGCCTGAGGGTCGTCCCCCCCGCTCCCCCTGCCCGCTCCCCCCGCGGCCGCTGCTATTACCTTAGCTCCGCAGCTTCCTATTCCCCTGACCTGCTCTTAATTAAACAGCAGCTCGCCCCACGGTGGCTGCTGCGTGATGACGGAGGAAGTTCAGAGAGAGGTTCCCATAGTAACCAGGAAGCCGCTCTCTGCGACTTCCTCTGTCATCACGCAGCAGCCACCGTGGGGCGAGCTGCTGTGAATTAAGAGCAGGACAGGGGAATAGGAAGCCGCGGAGCTAAGGTAATAGCAGCGGCCGTGGGGGGAGCGGGGGGGGGGAACGCTAAACTCTCTATCCTGTGCACTTTACAAGCTTTACTGGGCACGATACTAGCTATCCTGGGCACTATACTAGCTATCCTGGGCACTTTACAAGCTATACTGGGCATGATACTAGCTATCCTGGGCACTATACTAGCTATCCTAGTCACTATACTAGCTATCCTGGGCAATTTACTAACTATACTGAGGCACTACCTTCACATACTGGGCACTATACTAGCTATACTGGGACACACTGGGGGGGATCATGCGGCCAGCATTTTCTACCCCCGGCTTATATGAGGGTCAATCATTTTTTCCTGGTTTTTCAGGCAAAAGTTGGGGGGTTGGCTTGCTTGCGAGTATATACGGTATATATATATATATATATATATTTAACAGCCTTTAAATTCTGCTTTGCAAGCTCGATTTATTGAACTAGGATGCTTTTGATCTCCCTTACTACCACCATTTTACTAGCTTATCTTCTCTTTTTATAAGTTGAACTGTCAAGACCCTCAGACTCAACACCAATTGTACAACCTCATAAAACCGAAAAAAAGGTCTATTTAGAGGAACACAAACAAGTGACTTCACTTGAAAAGCTTATTCCCACATTTCTCCACAAAGCAGATGTCATGACTTTTTATTATCTTCTCTGTTTTACAGGCATCAATTTTGTATCTTCATCCTTATTTTACAACTGTTTACAGTTGTTTCAGCTTGTCAGATGGGTCTCTTTGAGTAGATGAAGTTTGGATTGGCCAACTGAGGAAGAAAAAGTATATAAGCCCTGCCTAAATAGCAGGAGGTTTTTCTTTCACTTCATCCCTTTGTTGTCCTAATTTTACTCTTAGTAAGACTTCAAATTGTCATAGTTTCATCCGGAGACCTTTGAAGTGCAGTTACTGCCGGCGGTGGTCTTCAAAGCCTCCACTGACCCTTATCTCCGATATAGAGTTCATAAATCACAAGACCCAGCCAAGTATATTTGTTTTGCGCTATAACAATAACAATTTATACAACATTGTACGCAATAAAATTGAGAGTAAACACAACACGTAAGACAAGTTATGGCTGAAACAGCACCATAGATTGATTGACTGTGGTGGGACAATGGTTCTACTGTACGCAAATCCTTACAATTTAATGTGTATTTACACTGCGTACAAACTAATTAGACGGAAACTTTAAGAGAATGGCACGCAACCTTCCTAGGGAAGCAATCCATTTTGTTTAATGGAGCTTTATAAACCCTATGTAGGGTTTATAAAGCTATAATTGTTGTGAAGTTTTGGCGGGAAAGAAACAAGACAAAAATGAAAACATTTTGGAACAGTGGCTAACTGTGAAGGTTAAAGCGGGATTAAACTCTTTTCTGATGAATTAAGAAAATACATGACTTGGCATCCTCACGATAAATGTACTGTCCCTGTAACACATTGGCCCACATGCAATTAACTTTTTCTCCTGAGTTATCTCCTCGAGAAATGCTTTTTCTAACAACCAAGCAAAACTATGTCCCTCTGTGCATAGACCTCTCAGTAATGAACATTTCGTGCAGATCATCTGGCAGAACTAAAGATGTCACCACCAGTGATACATTGCGGAATTTAAATCAGGGAGAGGAAAGATTTTACATCAGCCATACACTGACTACATACCATATATACTCGCATATAAGCCGACCCGCGTATAAGCCGAGGTACCCTCTTTCCCCACAGAAACCAGGAAAAAGTGATTGACTCGTGCATAAGCCCCCTCCCCAGTATAGCCCCCTCCACAGTAGCCAGATGTGCCCCCAGTACATGTTAGCCCCTATCCCCATAGCCAGATGGGCCACAAGGATGATACAGTTGTGTCTCAAGATGACACTAGTCATAGATACGAGACACAGTGATTGCCACACAGGAAGAATACTTGATCATTGCTCCGCTTGCACGCTCCACTCCACAAGCCAGGGGACACAGGTAGTCTCCAGCAGCACACTCTGCACACCTCTGCAATGACTGGGGGGCACAGACACACCAGGGAACCAGCTGGTAAGAGCAGGATCTCTAGAGCATAGTTCTTACACTCCTCTGCCAGTAACAAGACCTGCTCCAACATCCATTCTGCTCCACTATCTGTCCTGCTCCACTGACTCGCATATAAGCCAAAGGGGTAGCTTTTCAGCACACTTTTTGTGTTGAAAAATTAGGCTTATACGCAAGTATATAAGGTAATCTGTACATGAATATTGTAAAAAATAAGCGATTTTTTTCAGTATGTTATTTTCACTACAGGTTCTCTTTAAGTAAGGCAAAATGGTGGCGCCCACGGGATCTGGCCAATTCTACTGTAAGATTCTTAACTTCTTTAACATACAGTAAAGGTTAACGTTGATCAGTTTTATAAATACCAGCACATTAAACATCTTTATTTGGCTTAGTCCTCCATTGTCTTTTCTGCTCTAAGATACTTTACAAAGTGTCCCCAAAGCCATGGAAACTTGCATTGTCTTCTCTACTGTCCTGTCTACTAAACGTTTCATATTAAAGTCACTCAGGTCCCCCCTGTGTGTTGTTTTGTTTTATAAGCACTGAACATAGAGCTCAGCGTATCTATTAATAATGTCTCCTATATGTCTGCTCTAAGTTTATTCTGCATTTCAGCTTTCACCTTATCCTTCTTCCTGTTATTAAGGTCTTCATCCCCTATCGCTTCCTTATATGAAGTTTTCGGTGTTTCCCACATCCCCCTTATCTTGTAGATCACCAATGACCGTAAACTGCTTATATCAAAACCTTCATTTGTTTTTACTGGAAGACTCTGTGCTTATAACTTATTTACGAGTGCGGTAACCTGGTGACACCCCGAAATATGTGGATTGGAAGCTTCTCTCGTCTTGTTTAACGTCCTGACTAACGTTATCTAGAAAAATAGAAAGAGTCTCTTTTTTCCTAAACAAAAGACAGCTAATTCTGTACAGGTTCCCGTACAGGCATCCCTCTTCCGGGTGCTCTGCCAAGCATGAAACGTCAAATTGTTCAAATTATTTATAGTAATCGGAGAGGGATTTGTTGGCTCCTAATAGACCAGGAACACCCAATGGACTCACATCTATATTGAAAAGTTATGGGCCGAAAACAGGGCCGGAATTATCATAAGGCACTGTAGGCACGTGCCTACAGGCGCCTGATGGTGGAAAGGCGGCTCACTTTCCTCCCCTAGTGCCTCCCTCCCTCCTTCCCTATGCAGAGTTCTGACCAGAGTGCAAATGAGGGGTTACTCAGTCAGCTCTCTGCATTCCACTGACGAGATCTCCCTTTAGTTGATGGCACCACTGGCTACTTAATACTAAGGGTACTTCTGGCTACCTAATGCTAAAGGGCACCTATTGCTACCTATGACAGGCAAGGGAAGTAAGGTAGAAGTGACAGCTGGACCAGCCAGCACACTTACAATGCAGTTTGTTGGAGGTTTGTAGGTAAGGAGGGTTATAGTGTAGGGTGCCAGGACACCTGTGCCTATAGGCTCCTGTAAGGTCAATTCGGGAATGGCCAAAAGAGATCACTGAAGTTAAAGAGGAACTGTGACCAAGGATTGAACTTCATCCCAATCAGCAGCTGATACCCCTTTCCCCATGGGAAATCTTTACCTTTTCTCTAATAGATCATCAGTGACTTGTGTATGACTGATATTGGGGTGAAACCCCTCCCACCGTGTGATGTCAGGACCTAGGTATTGACATCACACTGTGGGAGCCTTGTTGCATTGTGGGAAATAATGGCAAACAAAACCCTATAGGGCACTACAATTAATAGTGTACATTTTATTATTAAAAGTTAAAATGAGTGGAGGAGTGCCAAAGGTTAAATATTAGGAACTAAAGCTGGGGAGTCTTTGTTTATACCCCACCACTCTGAAGGTTACCCCGAGTGGGGTGTAACTATCCCCCAGGTCCCTTACACACACCTCACATTCATATGCATATAAAACATACAGTCGGTTGGCTTTAACTAAATACTCACCTGCATTGGATTGTGGGAACCTCACAGCAACTCCTACCGACAAACGGGGTTCCCCGATCCATCTTCATACCTGCGGGTACACGCGACATCACGCAACGGTAAAACGACAGAATCGAACGGGAGTTCAAACGGTCAGGTTACATTGCGTGGGTGTCATCGGGGATCCTAAAGGTCCAAACCGTCATGAGGCTCATTATCGCCACACATCGCCAAATGTCATTCGTATAATCGTGCCCCTATACTTACGTTTTGAGATTGTGGAAATGATTGCTCCTCGCCAGGGCTGAGCCGAGGCAGAGGCAAGAGAGGCTCCAGCCTCAGGGCGCAGTGTAGGAGGGGGCGCAAAACTCACTCAGCTATCATTCCCCTATTGTGTTTGAAGCAGAGAGAAATAAGGAAGGGGATACATGTCAGTGACTGCAAGCCAGATAACTAGAGATTAAGGTGTTGGGGGCCCTGGGGAAACTTTTATTCTAATAGCAATCAGTGTGTGAGGGCTGGGGTGGGAGGGATGGAGGGGCGCACTTTGGTGTCTCAGCCTTGGGTGCTGGAAGACCTTGTACCGGCTCTGCCCCTCGCTCAAAAAAAAAATCGCCAGTCATCGGAAATATCACTGTAGAAATCGTGTAGTGGGTACAGTCCTTTACTTTGTAAATCTTTCCTTCACAAAGAGAAAAGACTGGCCATACAACTGCGTCTTTTGTTCCATACGTTCAATTAACCTTTATTACAACACCAGCAATATTATAAAACCATCTAAAAACATTGTGAATCCCAGCGTAGGCCTGGATCATCTGTAGTTTGGCAGGCAGACCCTCCTCAGAGAGCCCCAGGCTGCCGTCCATATATAGCTTAATGCACAGTAGTACATTATAAGCTGGTGAGTGAAGCGCTCCAGTTTGCCTTCCATGAATAGAGAGCTCTTTGTGCAGCACGCAGTACATATGTGTGTCAATTAGTCATAGAAATGAAAAAAAAAACGTGCCGATAAGGAGGCAAGGTTTTGTACTCTGGTGGTGATTAATGGCCCACTTAATAAAATACCCTTTATGCTGAAACACTAGAATGATGTGCAGAGCTGCCACAGGGACATACGGCGATGGCAGGCTTCATGGGAAGCTAGGCCGGGGGTCAGCTCTGGTGGGCTCGTGCTTATCTTTATAACGTGTGCTGGGAATAGAGAGTTATACCACACCGCCGGGCTTCTAGGAAAAGAAACTGCTACTAAGAAGTAACAATAAAAACCTATTAGGGAAATAAATGAGGTTAGCAGATAGCAATGTGATGTATTCGGTTTCAAAGAAGAACATAAGGCAAGAGAAGAACAAAATAAAACTTCATTTAATCTGATTATAGATATTTTAAAGAGACTCAGTAACAAAAATTGCATCCTGTTTTTTATCATCCTACAAGTTCCAAAAGCTATTCTAATGTGTTCTGGCTTACTGCAGCACTTTGTACTATCACAGTCTCTGTAATAAATCAACTTATCTCTTGTCAGACTTGTCAGCCTGTGTCTGGAAGGCTGCCAAGTTCTTCAGTGTTGTGGTTCTGCTATAAACTCCGCCTTCCAGGCCCCTCTATGCACACTGCCTGTGTGTTATTTAGATTAGAGCAGCTTCTCTCTTCTCTCTTATCTTTTACAAGCTGGATAAATCATCCTCTGAGCTGGCTGGGCTTTCACATAGTGAGGAATTACAGACAAGGGCAAAGCTGTTTGCAGGAAGAAAGGAGCAGCCTGAAACTTCAGTGCATGAGAGATGCAGAGGGAAAGAAACACACAAATGATCTCTTGAGATTCAAAAGGAAGGCTGTATACAGCCTGCTTGTGTATGAATGTATTTTCTATGTGTGGACATACTGTATATCAACCTACTTCCTGTTTTGGTGGCCATTTTGTTTGTTTATAAACAAACATTTTAAAACTGTTTTTAACCACTTTTAATGCGGCGGGGAGCGGCGAAATTGTGACAGAGGGTAATAGGAGATGTCCCCTAACGCACTGGTATGTTTACTTTTGTGTGATTTTAACAATACAGATTCTCTTTAAGCAGAGGCATTACTAGAGTTGGTGTCACCGGGTGCAGAAGCTTATGGTGTCACCCCCCCTTCCCCACTCAAAGTACCTCTAACCTCACCAAGCTAAGCAAAACCAATAATATTCTTTTTGTAGTAACGTTATTTGTTACTGGCAATTGCTGAGATTGGGGTTGGAAAGAGGTTATATTTGACCTTGAAGGTAGTGTCAATGTTAGAGAAGGGATCCTTTCATGTTTGGTTTGGGAGCCCCCTGCTATGTACTTAAAAAGAACCTGAGGCAGAATATTAAAATCCCATGCCGCTGTCCTCTGCTGCCCGCAGCTTCCGGAAACCGGGTCCCGTCACTTACGTCAGTCGAGGCCAGTCTATGCAGGAGAAGAGCGCTGTTTGCTTATCTCTCCAGTAGCCACTGGAGAGATACGTAGAGGGCGCACTTCTCCAGCGCAGACTGGAGCCGACTGATGGAAGTGCGGGGACCCGGTTCCCGAAGCTGCGGGCAGCGGAGGGCGGTGGCGTAGAGGTGATCTGAGCGGATGGGGCTGGAGGAAGCGCCAGGTATGCACAAATCTTTTTACTATTTTGATCTCTGAGTACTTTAAAGTGTTCCCAAAGCGAAGCTTGGTTTAAACAGGAAATACTTAAGAAGAGGAACGTTTCTGTATCATGTTGAGGCTTTCCACGGCAACCTCTGGTTCGATGTTGTCGATGGCATACCCCTCAACAAGGGCTCAGCAGAAATCTGATTGGAGCCACACTCCTCTCCAAGCACAAACGCAGCCGTACTGCACCTGTCCAAGTGCGGCCATGCCTGTGCAGTAAGCTGGAGCCGTTCATGCAGCTGTGCAGGGGTGGCCATGGCAGCACGGGAGTAGCATGCCCACACTTGAGCTTGAAGAGTAGCGGCAGCAGGAGCAAGGAGGACCTAGCCTCTGGATCTGAAGCAGGGGGTTTTGACGCATGGCACTCAGCGCCGGGGGAAGCAAAACCAGGTGCCCCACAGCAGCAATGTTATGCTGTGCCAGGCACAGGACCTCAAAGTACACTTCCATTCGAGTTGCAATGACTCGGAGGAGAAATAGTATTTAATGCCGCTGGGGAGTTTTGCGGCAGCAGGGAGAGCCGTCATTTGGCTCTCCCGGGTCCCAACTCCCCTGCGGCCAGGGGCGTAACAATAGACCATGCAAGGTATGCAGCCGCAGGGGGGCACAGAAGCCACAGGGGGCTCCATCCTGAGAGACTGATAACAAAGGGCAAGGAGAGAAAAAAACTTTCTGTTCTCTGCACAATTGTTCTAATGACTGCATCTGCTCAGACACTAATAAGGAATCATGTAAAGTTTTGTAAACAAAGATTTGTAGACAGTCCCTATCCAGTGTGCAGGGGGAGGGGGCCCCATCCAATTTTGAAGGGGGGGCCCAGTGATTTCTAGTTACGCCCCTGCCTGCGGCATACTAATACATACACTCTGGAACCTATAGAGACTTCCCTTTTCTTAGGTAAGTATTTACTTTATTACCCAAGCTTCGACTCGGTTTCACCTTAAGCTCCTACAGGAACCCTGATAGTCCTGGGGACAGGAAGTGAGGGACAACAAGTAAAACTTGATTTGAGTTTCTAACTTTTCCCACCTTACAAAAATATAGTTTTTTCCTTGATTCTTTTGTTCTTTTTGAAAAGATTTGCCCACCTCCTGCAAGCTCATCAGGGAAGGGAAAGAAGATTCTAACCCTTTTTCCCACAGTCTACGAAATGAACATAATTGTTTTGGCCAAAAGTCTGGCTTTCAGCAAAATTTGCATCATTACATTGCAAACTTCATTACACCCCCTCTAATAATAAGTCCATGTCTGGTGTACTTCTGGGCACCTTCAAAACTGCATGCCACAGATCCAAATAACCTCAACCTGCTCCATTTCTCAGGAACAGAAGCGTTGACAGCTACCGATAATTTATGTAAAGCCAAACTTTCTCCTACGGACCTCTTATAAATATACAACCACCAATTGGAGTATCAAAGAAACTTACCGTAAAAATGTCACCTTGACCTTGAGGTGGTTTACTCTATTGTTTTAATTTTTCATTGACAATACCCGCCCCCTTCCCCCAACCGAAATACTCAGCTGGTCTTCTCTTCATAACATAAAACATATTCTGCACAATGCACAAAGGTCTATTATTCTTACCTGCCTGCTTCTGACAGGCCTCACTTCCATCTCAAATTGTTTAAACTAGAGCACATGTTACATTCAGAGCGCGTATCCCAAAGAGCCATGTCCTGGGAAGAATCTCTGGCGATAGGTCCAATCAATCATCTCACATTAAATTCACTCTTCGTAATATGAAGGAAACGTCCCGAGGAAAACATGCGTTTTAATTTAATAAAAGGTAGAAGGATGAAAGATTGGACCACACAAAAGCTGAGAAGATCGTTCTCACTGCACACTAATGGTGCTTTCAAGCACTTCCAACTTATTTGCAGCCTTACGTGAAAACAATCTACAAACAGTAAACAAAGTATAACATAAACATAAAAAAATCCTACAAATGTAAAGTGTACCAGAGCTGACTGAAAGTAAAAGCTTTATACATACCTAGGGCTTCCTCCAGCCCCATGCGCACAGATTGCTCCCACGCCGATGTCCTCAGCCTTCTCCTGCACTGTTATCGGGTCCCGTAACTTCCTCCAGTCGCGGCCAGTCAGCACAAGAGAAGTGCGCCCTCTACGTATAGAGGTATGTAAAGAGCACACTTCCAGTAAGACTGGCCGCAACTGGCTGAAGTTATGGGACCCATACCGGAGCAGGAGAAGACTGATGATGGCGGTGTGTGGGAGCGATCCGTGCGGATGAGGCTGGAGGAAGCCCCAGGTATGTATAAAGGTTTTAGCTTAAGTCAGCGCTGGTTTCCTTTAAGGTAATAAAGATCCTATATTTAAAGGCTAAGACCACTCGTAACCCCCCCCCCCTTCACACACACTCTCTTGCGTTTCCTGTGGCATATTAAGAAAGGCCCCCACCTGCCAAAATCTCCCTTATACTCATTTACTGAGGTCTTCAGTAACGTAGATAGCTTTGACTGCACCAAACAACTTTAAATGATACCCACATCACGTTCCGCTGACCACTCATATTACATGCATCCCACCTTGTTTCAGCCATGCCTTTCTCTACAATCAGGGCTGGACTTATCACTAGGCACACTAGGCACCAGTCTAGAGGCCCTAGTGTGTTTAGAGGCAGATGTCACGGGTTTGTGAACTGGCGCTCACCATCCTACAGCCATGCTGATGTCCCTGCCTAGGAAGCAAAGATAACTGTGTGGATGGGAAGTCCCATCTGCTCTCATGTGCTCTTGGGGTGGTGACATCAGCTCCAGGACAGTGTGGTTTGGTGGGCAAACCTGTGTTCATGTTTTGGGCAGAACTTAGGGTGCCAGCACATTTGTGCCTATACTCCCCAAGATGTAAATCCAGCACTGACTAGAATGGAATTGGGTGGTTAGAGACCATAACAGTCATGCCCTTCTCCAACCAGACAGAGGAGAACCCCACCTCCCCCCCGAAAGGCACTGTGGGAGGCTACATGTTGGTGGTGATCGTGGATGGTGCTTCAAGGAGACTTCCTGAGTGTGTGAGGAGAATTAAGGGAATTGAATATTCCCCTCTGTGCTTTGAAGGGAAGCAAGGTTTGCTTATGAACACATCTGCAAGGCTCATTGGCTCTTCCTGCCGCTCCTCTTTGTCTACTTCTCTTTGTAAGTTCCTTCACTGGATCCTGTTTGTATACCTTGACTGGCATACAAATCCATCCATCCTACCTTCTCTTCGTACATCTCAGATGTTGTCCATGGATACTCCCCAACCCACTCTCTCCGCTCCTCCAACAATCTACAGATCTCCACCCTACGCATCACTTACTCAATTTTGAGGTTCCAGGGGACTTCTCCAGAGCAGCCCCTACTGTATGGAACTCCCTCCATCAAGTTTGCCCTGATCTTCAACTCATTCAAGCAGGCCTCAAGACCCACTGCTTAACCACCATCTTTATAGATCCCTCCCCCTTCCTTGGACATAAACCCCACCCCCTCTTATTTTTCCCTCTCCAGGGAAAGGCGCAGGGCCTTAGATTGTAAGCTGATTTGGCAGGGCCCTCCTCCCTGTGTGCTCTTCTCCCTCACCATTTGGACTAAGTTATTCGTCTGCTATACTTTTCAATATCACTGTTTTGTGTACCATTGTTGAATGCTGTAATGTCCCTGTGTATCAGTCCAATGTTGTAATGTCTCCCCTGTCTATTGTGGAACGCTGCATAATATGATAGCGCTTTAAAAATAAAGTTGAATAATAAAATACTATTAATACTATTAAAACAAAAAAACAAAACAAACAAATCAAGGTGCTTGCTTCACAATGCTGGTTTGTATTCAGTGTATTGTTTTTTGTAACTTTGAACTTTAAGTTTCAGCTACTCAAAAATACTGGTCTACTGGTCTTTGAACTGGGTTACTCTAGTCTACAGGATGGTATATATATATATATATATATATATATATATATATATATATATATATATATATATATATATATATATATATATATATATATGACACAGCTTTTAGCATCATTATTGCACTAATATTTTAGTAATCCTTATTATGGAGAAATTGTACCGTTTGCATGTCTTCCTCTGCAATTTCCAGTCCATTCATCAAGGACCAAATATTGTCCTGTGTCATGTCATTGAAACAGAAGAATCTGGTTGCATTACTGTTAGGTTTAGGACAGTTCACAGTCAGCAGAGAATTAAGAGGTCCTAAATCTTCCACTGGGGAGAAGGAAAACATAGAGAAACCCACCCTGTTTGTATTTAGAGATAACAGCCTGTTTAATTCCCCCTTATCTGCAAGTAAAGAGCCACTGGAATTTAAGCTGTCCTCTCTTTCTGAACTGTGCCGCAGTGTGCTGTTCAGACAGGCTATATGTAAACACAGGAGTTTAACCCTTTCTGTGCTCCCAGTAAACCAGGAAGTAACTACACTGCAGCATCTTTGAGAAGCTCTATAAGCTGTAACAAGGAAATATTTTCTGTAAAGGTTAATATGCTGTTGCTTCTCATTTAGAGCAAGAAAGAAAGTCCTGAGTTTAGATCCGCTTTCAGTAATCTGAAGCTCCCAAACTGCTAGATCGCTAGGGAGTACAAGTTTTACCAGGAACGATATGACTTCAGTTCTGGTGCCCAGTCCAGCAGCCTTCCCCCATTGTCTCAGGGGCTGATCGCACAGCTGAATAAGTTCTGGCTTCAGCACGGAGTGGCCAGTCCATTAAACTCTGAAGTAGCCGAGTGCCCATGCCCAAACCACCAGTGCCAAAATGACCTCCTTCCCAAATTCTGAGTGACTCCATTGGCCGTGAATTAGGCAAAAATCACCTTTAGATTCTGCCAGTAACACATGCTTTCCTTGCCAATATCCATCACAGCACTTCCTGCCTGATCAGACCGCTGGTTCTCCTCCACTTGCTGTGCCTAATTTGCTATTGTACACTTCTGTCGAATTCTGTATGTTTGTTGTTCTAGCGTACAGCTGTGTCCCCTTCTTTTTTGTTCCTCTGGTGCATTTAAACAACACAGACATAAATATAATACATTGTTTTCCCAACGCTGCCAAGTCAAACAGCGTTTTCTCTCTCCCCGGGCCTGACGTTTCCCATCCTGCCAGCTGATGTCAATAAGCGATTTCCCACACCTACAGCCATTTTTTATTCTCGTGTTGATTGAGCTCCAAATGACCGGGATCAAGTGGTAATTAAAATCAGGAGTTGTAGCTATTAGATGGAGTCGTTCGTTTACGGGCCCTGCCCCTGTGGCTTATTGGGTTTAATTTATGGCAGCTGTGTAGAATTACACCTTATTAAATGACATCAAAAAGACAGGGAGGGCCGGCCTGTGATCAGCAGTAAACCTGCGGTGGAGGACACTAATGGTGATTTCTGAAGGACTGACCACATTGCAACTTTTAACAGAGTTCTTGACCTTTTCCCCTCCTATTACAGATGAGCATAATTATGTAAATTATTTGGCGTGCCTTAAATACACAGTGACGTGGTACATGTATGGAAATCGATGGCTTGTCCATATTGCATCTACGCAAGTCACTCTGGTAGTTATTAGTTGAAATAATGTCTGTGATGCGTTGCTGGTGAATACGCCTTTGTCTGGGCTTTATAATGCTACTTATTGTTGCTTAAAACAGGCCTATCAATTTTGTTCCAAGTCTGATTGAATTGATTAATATTATGTTATATATTAGTAGTATTATTTTGCTAGGAAACAGAATGTTTCATTAGTAAAAGGCTTCCCTGGAGCTTCCATCAGAGAACTTTGACTCTGCCTCACAAGAGCATTGTGGGAGAGTGATGTCATCTGTTACACTATGCATAGTGAGTGTGATTTGTTTAACCACTTTACTACCGCAGGTGCGGATATCTACGCCCCTTTTTCCACCTCTTCCCCACCAGTGGCGTAGATATCCGCACCTCCCGCCGCTCCCGCCGATGTCCGCACTCCCGCTTGCTCGTGCACGTGCTCCCGCGCTCGTGCACTCCGCCGGCCGCTTTTCTTGGGGGCAGTAATTTTTTGGGTTGAAAGGAGGTGACACAGGGAGTAGTGTTGGGCGAACACCTGGATGTTCGAGTTCGGGAAAGTTCGCCGAACATGACAGCGATGTTCGGCATGTTCGGGCCGAACCCTGAACTCCCCGAACATCCCGCTTTTGGGGGCCCTATGGGGTCGCAGGCATAAGGGGGGAGCATGCCCCGATCGCGGGGGGGGGGTCGGAAATTCCCCCCACCCCCTCCGCTAGCGCTCCCCCCTCTGCCCGCTTCCCCATACAAAAGTTTAAGGAAAGTACCGGTGGTAGTGGGGATAGCCTGGCAGTGGCACTGTGGAGTGAGGAGGAGGAGTCCGGAGAGTGACGCGTTGAGGGAGGCCGGGGAGCGGGCGGTTCAGCGGTAGTACCCTTGTGGTACTTCCGCCCTTTCTCTGACCTCACGCCCGCTGCCCGGCCTCCCTCAACGCGTCACTCTCCGGACTCCTCCTCCTCATTCCACAGTGCCACTGCCAGGCCATCCACTACCACCGGTACTTTCCTTAAACTTTTGTATGGGGAAGCGGGCAGAGGGGGGAGCGCTAGCGGAGGGGGTGGGGGGAATTTCCGACCCCCCCGCGATCGGGGCATGCTCCCCCCTTATGCCTGCGACCCCATAGGGGGGCCGTATTCGGCCGAACAGGGCCCTGTTCGGCCGAACAGGGGCCCTGTTCGGCCAGGTTCGGCCAGGAATTGAGCCGTTCGGGCGAACGCGAACAGTTTGGCCGAACACCACCAGGTGTTCGGCCGAACTCGAACATCACCCGAACAGGGTGATGTTCTGCAGAACCCGAACAGTGGCGAACACTGTTCGCCCAACACTAACAGGGAGCATGAGACACAGTTCCAACTGTCCTGTGTTCTGATCATCCCTCCCAGTTGCACGCGCTAGGATTCAAATCTCAAATTCAATTTTTTAAAAAAAAATGTTGCACCAAAACAGCAGAACGAGAACAACAACATCAGAAATCCCATCATGCTTTGCACAGCATCAGTGGTAAAATGCCCGGGCAGTTTTCTTCTGTGCAGCTAAAAATCTGACTTAGGTAAGAAAAACAAAGTTCTGATGCTGTGAAACTGTTTAAAAAAACACCAAGCCTTTTCAGTGCTGCTGAGTAGATTTTTAGTCTGGAGGTTCACTTTAAAGGAAAGCTGAAGGCACGTGTCTTAATAGTGTGAGCCTGGCAGTGGGGGAGCATGGCCATTCTGCACATAAGTGAGTACAGCCACACAGGCCCAATAGAACAAATTTGCTTGTACAAGGAGGAAAAAGAACTGTGTGAGGACACACTCCTCTGCTAGGTCAAATAGGTAGAGAGGGACCCGGCACTAGAATGGAGGGTGTAAGAGGATACTGAACTATCCTGAGGCTTCCTGCTATTGAGGTAAGTAATTATCTTTTTTTTCAGATGAGTACTGAATTACCTTGAAGAGAATCTGTAAGGGAAAAAAAGTGATCCAGACAATCTTTAGAAGCAGTAACGGAGCAATAGGGGATGCAGAGGTTGCAACTGCACAGAGGTCCTTGGGGCCCCGCGGGGGCCTCCCTCAATGGCAGTATTTGCTCTTATGATGCTTGATCAATCACTGACCATTAACAAACTGTCCCCCATCCCCTGCTTACCCTTTAATACTGTAGCAATTCTTGGCACGTTTTGGTGCAGTATATTGATTATGTATAGAGTGTTGGGGGAGGGGGGCATTTAAAACTGCACTGGGGCCCAAAGCATCTTAGCTACGCCACTGTTCAGAAGTTCTTGCATTCCTGAGTACTTCCGAAGACATGTGTGTTCAGGTCTCAGTAGTCCCTGGGTCTGTGTCCACGGCTGGGGGGGGGGGCATATTTTTGGCTGAGTTCCTTGCTATTACGTTGGCCTCCAGAGCATCATTCATTTTTTATTGTTATTATCTGTACTATTTGTTATTTATTAACCACTCTGGAGTTATGATTATTTCCAGATTTCGGGTCTAAAAGTCGTGCAATTTTTTTCCACAAGCTATTAGACCCTAAAAGCAAGAATAACAAAAAAAATGCCACAGAGAGATCTGCAGCAGCACCTGCATATAACTCACTCAGGCACGAGATTACCGCTCTGAGCTGCGGCCTTCCGTTCCGAGCCTGACTCGGGATTACCGCTAAGGAGGTTAAATAAAAGGCTGCTCTGGCCATCTTATTCCATCCATACAGGTCCTTTGTGTTTTATTTGGGTCCTTGGGGGGACGTTATGGTAAAGGGCCATGCACCCAGTATTATATTTACAATCACTAGTTACTGTGGTAAAAGATGCACATTTAAATGCACCCCCCCCCCCAAAAAAAAAAACCACAAAAAAAAAACACAAAAAAAACCAGAAATCAGAAAAATGAAACAACATTCTTGTGATTGGTTTAAAATTTTGCAGAAAAAAACCTGCATTCTCTGTTTGGTCCATTGCTTCTAAAGTCTGTGACTGGGATAAAATTACCAAATTACGATAAATCGGATTTCCACGGAGTTCTGATTTACGTTTTCTGAATTTCGATCAGAAATGTAAAAATTTCAGTTCTGCAAAATCCGAATAAGGATACCTACTTGTTTCAAAATACAATTGAGTTAAAGGGAAGGTTCAGGGAGGGTGAGGAAAAAATAAAAATCAATTTCCACTTACCTGGGGCTTCCTCCAGCCCGTGGCAGGCAGGAGGTGCCCTCGCCGCCGCTCCGCAGGCTCCCGGTGGTCTCCGGTGGCCGACCCGACCTGGCCA
This sequence comes from Hyperolius riggenbachi, assembly GCF_040937935.1. NCBI lineage: Eukaryota > Metazoa > Chordata > Amphibia > Anura > Hyperoliidae > Hyperolius > Hyperolius riggenbachi. Next base: position 413,384,595 of record NC_090650.1, read on the forward strand.
GGCCGGCTGCCAGGTCGGGCTCTTCTGCGCTCCAAGTCCTTGTACTTCTGCGTCCCACGCCGGCGCTCTGACGTCATCGGACGTCCGCCGGGCTGTACTGCGCATGCGCAGTAGTTCTGCGCATGCGCAGTACAGCCCGGCGGACGTCCGATGACGTCAGAGCGCCGGCGTGGGACGCAGAAGTACAAGGACTTGGAGCGCAGAAGAGCCCGACCTGGCAGCCGGCCTGGCCAGGTCGGGTCGGCCACCGGAGACCACCGGGAGCCTGCGGAGCGGCGGCGAGGGCACCTCCTGCCTGCCACGGGCTGGAGGAAGCCCCAGGTAAGTGGAAATTGATTTTTATTTTTTCCCCACCCTCCCTGAACCTTCCCTTTAAGAAATGTGCGATATGCAGAAAAAAGCTGAAATTTGACTTTTTTTTTAATTGCAGACAAAAAACGTGAAAACATACTTCGGATGAACACAAAGAAAATACGGATTCTTAAGTGGCCCACTGACTTCCATCACATGTGGAGTGCTGAGCGTTTCCGTCTACGCAAGGAAACACACGTAACTCAAACAAGTGTGCACCCGACCTGACCCCAGACCCACCCGTGGCCGCTCTTTCCATTATGGTACAGTCTGCAAAAACATTTGGCTTTCTCTTGTCCACTTTATATTTGGCTTCACCTCCCTGGCACATACCGGTAACCTCGGCCTATAAAACCCTGGATGGTGATCAGCTGTAAATCTATGTATAAATGTATGATGCATGAACCAGGTTTGTTTAGACTATCGGTTCTGACAGCCCGTTCCAGCCAGATGTCCGTCACGTTACGATCTCACATTAATTACAGACTGGACTTCCGTCATCAATTGCGTTATTTAAACAAAGGGCTTACTTGTGTTGGTGGAAGTTTTTTTTTATCAATGGGAGTTTTTTTTTTTAGATTGGACTTTTTTTCCAAGAGAATAGCTTAACAAATATGTAATGCAGTAATAAAGCAAAGTTTGATATATGGCCGTGGTTGATAGAATATTCATGAGAGCTACTGGTGAGTGGATGCCAGACAATGCATGTTCTTTGTTATACTCTGGGAAGAGGAAATGAAATAATGTGCTTCAACAAGGCTTTATTTAAAAATGTGTGGCAAAGTGTGCAACTGTAGTCCTGTACTTTGTAAACTCCCCTGAAATGTTTTGTCTGAACGCTAAGACTCCATTAAGTTCTGTTAAAGGCCCAGAAAAATTTAAAACGGAACTTAAACCTTGGATTGATTTTTATCCCGCTCAATAGCCAACACCCCTTTTCCCACCAGAAATCTTCACATTTTCTCAAACAGATCATCAGAGATGGCTGATGTTGTGGTAAAACCCCTCCCACAGTGTGATGTCATGACCTTGGTCCTGACAGCTTCCTGTCTGTGAACCTTGTTGCATTGTGGGAAATAACAGCTGTTTCCAACTGCCAAGCAAGCAGTATCTACTATTGCAGAATGTTGGTTTACTAAGAATTCACCGGATCTGAATGGTTCTGTGCACACTGCCAAATGGAAGTGAAAATGGATCTGATCAACGATTGATCGGATCAATTTTCACTCAGTTTCGCCAGCAAATACATACCTAATGTTCTGTTGCAGTGGGCGGTAGAGGCTTCCTCTTCTTCTGCTGTGACTACACATCGCATCATGTGACTAGTCACATGACGCGGAAGAAGACGGAAGCCTCTACCGCCGGCTGCAACACAGCATTAGGTATGTATTTTACCCTCCCTCACCCACCCGCCCGGCTGCTGCACCCTCCCTCACCCTTCCGTCGCTCAGGTTCACGTTCCCACATCCCCCCATCCCCCGTGCACCGGTCCGTTTCTTCACTAGTGTGAAGAAACGTTCCATTTTCCATTGCTCCAATGCTGCAGCATTTTTTGTCCCGATCTGTTCAGCTGGGCAGAACGTTCCGGAGAATTAGGGCCTGCAGCAATTTTTCGATCCGGGGATCGGAACGTACGGAACGTATCGCATGTGAACGGTCCAATAAGTTAACATTGGATTATTTCACATCTGTTTCGTTTGTACAGAATACGTTCCGGTTCCGATCCGCAAAAAAAACCTAATGTGAACCCGGCCTTATAATGTACTCCATGTTTGTTTCTTACTTTGTACAATGCGGCAAAAATATGCTGGCGCTTTATAAATTAATAACAATAATGAACTTCAGTACATTTGGTGAAAATAAGTTTTCACATCCGTGTCCTTAAAACTTTGCACATAGGCCCTTATTCAATTCACTTTCTCTCCCAGGAGATAATTTTTCATCTTCTGTTTAAAATAACTTTTCAGTACTCAGCAATTTAAAAAGTACCAAAAAGTAGGTGAAAAGGTACTGTGAAAAGTATTTTCTTGCTTGCTGGTAGCTTAAAGGGCATTTGAAGGCATTAAAAGGTAGGAAAATATCACTAAGGAAATAAATTGAATTGCATGAGGGCCACAATACTCATCTATGCAAAAACTTGTTAAATACATTAGTGAATTTCGTGAACATGTCGTAAGAAAATTACATGAAAATTCATGAAAGCAAAGTTATACACTATGATCAACAGTGCTGCTTGAGAATTTACAACATTCAATTTCAATTTCGAGAAAATATTTGGGAAAATACATTATATTTTTGCAATATGGAAAATTTGCAAAAACACAGAAAATCAGTAATTTTACTACGCAAAATTGTGGAAATGCGAAAATCTCAAACTTATTAAAATATAATTTTCAATGATATTTTAGCTGGAAAGTTAAATTGTACATTATTTTTGCAAAAATAAATGCGAAAAGAATCTAAGATTTTTTGCTCATCGCTGATTATTATTTAGTATTTATATAGCGCCAACATCTTATGCAATGCTGTACAGAGTATATTGTCTTGTCACTAACTGTCCCTCAGAGGGCCTTACAATCTTATCCCTGCCATAGTCATATGTCTATGTATGTATTGTGTCTTGTAGGTATAGTCTTGGGCCAACTTTGGGGAAGCCAATTAACTTATTTGTATGTTTTTGGGATGTGAGAGGAAACTGGAGTGCCCAGAGGAAACCCACGCAGACACCGTGAGAACATACAAATTCTGTGTAGATGCTACACTGGCTGGGATTTGAACCAGGGACAAGGGATGGTCAGAATGCCAATTTCCGATTCCGTGGTAAATCCGCATTCCGTCATGTACCAATTACCGATTCCGCTTTCCGCTACCAATTTCCGCATTCCAATGCGGAATTTCCGCCGGAAATCGTGGAAATTCTGCCCGATTTTAACATCGATTTTCTCAAAACCTATAAGGTCTTTTTCAATACTTTTTTTTGCATCTTGTTCAGAAGATTCTGTTTAATAAACCCTGAAAATTTGGTGTTTCTAGGACTTACGGGGGCTTTGCTATTAACCGCTAAAGTCAGTGGATTTTTACTGTAATGTAAAATGCAGAAAATAGGCAGATGCAGATTTTCTGCATTTTACATTACAGTAAAAATTTGCAGGGTTTATTAAACTGAATCTTGTGAACAAGATGCAAAAAAAGTTTTCAAAAAGACCTTATAGTTTTTGAAAAAATCGATGTTAAAGTCGGGTGGAATTCCCGCGATTTCCCGGAAATCCGCCTACGGCACTTGCTTTACCGATTTCCGCATTTCGATGCGGAAATGCAATTTCCGATCGGAATTTCAGAAATTGCATTTCCGCAGAATCCGAATGAGCATCCCTACCAGGGACCCAGCGCTGCAAGTTAAGAGTGATAACCACCACGCCACCGTGCTGATCAATGCTAACCTCCAATCATCCCTGTATACAGGGTCAGACTGGGAGCTAGTAAAGCTGAGGAACTCCACTTGCTGGCCAAGCAGCAGTAATCAGGTGTTCCCAGAGGCGGGACAAGGTCCTCCAGCACTCAAGGCTGAGACACTAAAGTGCGCCCCTCCATCCCTCCCACCCCAGCTGTCCCACACTGATTGCTATTAGACTAAGAGGTGCCACAGGGCCCACAACCTCCCCAACACCTTAATATATAGTTATCTGGCTTGCAGTCACTGCTATGTATCCCCTTTTCTTTTTTCTTTCTGCTTCAAACACAATTAGGAATGACAGCTGAATGAATTCTGCGCCCCCTCCTACACTGCGCCCTGAGGCTGGAGCCTCTCCAGCCTATGCCTCGGCCCGGCCCTGGGTGTTCCTGCTCACAGTGAAGACTTGCTGCAGGCTTCTATTGGGAGTGATAACCCAGGGTTACTGCTGCTTGGCCAGCAGGTGGGTTTCCTCCTCCCAGTCCGACACTGCCTGTATACTTGCATCACAGCTGTCTTTAGGTCTCTTTTACATTTGCTTTGCAAGTGTGCATTGTGTTACCCTGTTTTGCCGCAGGGTAACGCAATAACAATGCAAGGAGCCTAGCACACTTACCGTGTCATGTCACGTTGCGCCAGCAGTTCTTGATTGTCCCCCAACACGCTGCAATATCAACACAGCATTGCCATCCGATTTTTGTGGCGATGCAGTGGAAGTCATGTAAGTCAATGGGCGACGCTGGGATTTTAAATTTGTTGGCAGCGATGTGGCGCACATGCGCCGATCGATGTGAATACGATGAGAATCCCAGTGCCGTTGTTCTTGTCCAGCAGGCAGGGCCGGATTTTGGCCAAGGCCACCTAGACCATGGCCTAGGGCACCACAGGAGGAAGGGCACCAAAGCAGCGGGCTAAACTGGTGCGGTCAGGCCAGCGCCAGACTGCGGTACTCTGCTGCTAGCTGCCTGTGCAGCAGCCACCTTGCTCTCTGTGCACATTTGCATTGTGGCCGGCAGCTATGGACTTGGACAGCCTTGGAGACGGAAAGGTAGAGGAAGCTTCTGCACTGGAGACGAGCGGAGAAATGAGTGACACTGATGGCTGCTGGGGTGTGAAGGCGAGCTGGCTAACTATACTGAAAGGTGGGGGGTGGGAAAAGGAGGGATTAAGGGAGTCATCTGGCTACCTATACTGGAGGGAAATGGGATGAGTCATCTGGCTACATATACTAGAGGGAAGGGGGAGGGGTCATTTGGCTACCTATACTGAAAGGGGGCGGCTGGTGACAGTGGCCTAGGGCGGTAAGGAGTACAAATTCGGCCCTGCCAGCAGGGAGTATGTCACTGTGCGATGGGTGGCAATGGGCAGCGGCAAATAGCGTGCGGGTGCGGGGATTGCAACACTACCTTGTTGCCACTCTACCCTGTTGGTAATATGAATGGTATTTTCTGCAGAGCAATGCAATGGGGGCGAAGGCCGTGGAGCAAAGGCCTGGTGTAAAACCAGCTTCAAAGTTTGGCTACAAATTCAAGTTTCAGCAAATTTTCAGCCTGTCCCTAATTATAAGATGTCCTTTAACAATTTGACCTTTTTTTAGTAATAAAAAGCAAAAAGTTTGGGTAAAAAATAAATGGAAACATTTATAGGAAAGCGCGTAAAGGCTTATATCCTTTAGCCTGTAAGATAATGATCTCCTGACGACTATTAACAATAACACTACAGCAGTCAGCAGCTTAGTTTTAAAAATGCAGTGAGCGGTGTTAAATATTTAAAAAAAACTAAAAATTTACACATCAAAAAATTGGAATTAAGAAAATGTAAAAAAACATCTGCTCTCCACTTCCTTCTGCTAATATTTTCCAAGTAAAAAAAGCAACTGTTGTCCTTAAGGAGCAGAACAAAACAATTCTTTGTAAGCAACAGTATAAAACATTTAAGAAGTGAGGAGAAGAAAAAAGAAGGGTCCCGTTATGAAGTTTCTTTCATGGACCTCTCGGTGGCCAGCAGGACTTGAGTACAGTGTGGAGCTCCTAGCGGCATCTCCTCCGCAGTTTCCTTCCTGAATTAATCTGGGCACAGCACAGCCCTTTGGGGGATATTAACACACTCATTAGGCTGTTGGAAAGGTTAAGAGGGTCTGAATAACTCAATGTTGTGGCTGGGGGCAAAAGTTCAGCCTACACAATTGGTCCTACCATGGAGAAATGTATGGGCCAGCTTACTACAGCTGATTACTATACACGGCCTATGAAAGGTGTCACTCATTACATATTAGAGGGGAAGAAAAGCCATTCATAAAATGTGAGTTTCTACAGTCAAACGAAAAGGCTGAAATGAGATGGACACAAAGTCAAGAGGATGCACACATCCTCGTCATCCCCCAGCCCAGCTTGCCAGATTGGCAGATGTTTAGACTTCAGGAAAGCAAGAACAGGTTACCCTGGAAAAGTTAAGGTGCCCATACATCTAGCGAAGTATGGGCTGATCGACCAAGAGACAGATCTCTCGCTGATCGAATCTGATCAGAGAGAGATCTGATGGCTGCCCATGCACCTCAAGCTGATCAATTTTGCCATTAAGTCTCTTAGGAATAAGCCTCAATGCCACCGATTCTGGCCTCCTGACTGCCCACCAAAGGTTAGTGTTCCCCGCCAGTTCTCCATGCATTGTAAGTCTCACCTGTCCAACTGCATCGACTCCAGGCACCATCACACATACCATAAAGGTGTATTTTTGGGCATTCAGTTTAGAGGCAGTGGGGGTGAAGTCCCTGGCAGTGAGAGATCCAGGGCTCACCCGCATTTGCCTCTAGGTATCGCATGGTGGTTTGAGGGCCCCAGGTAGTGAGAGAGACTGGGGCCCCTGGCTGTCATGCGAACCAGTGTTTGTGATTTTAAATTTCTTTTTTGCAGCTTCCAGGATGCGGTTGACAGGTGAGTGGTTAGGGAGGGGACTGTGTGGGAGATGCCTACATGCGGCGGCCCCTTTAAAAGATGTAATCAATGATTACGTCCAACCGAGCCTCCCACCTGAATGCTAATGTATGCAATTCCTGCTAGATTTGGTATGGCAGGCAAAGGTTGTATGACCGTACACCTGATTGGCTCTTGGCGCCTGCTGACCAGATAAAGGTAGGAAATTGCTTGAACTGGTAGTGAGCAAATGTGTGCGTTGCACTATACACTCTCCTGGAAGTTACCAGCAACTGTTCAATCATTATACGAGGTAGGAACTTCACTAGATACTTTCACTTTGATGAGTGAACATGCCTTGTGATTTGAGGTATGTTTATTCGCTCATGGCACTTCTTTTGGCTCAGGGATTACGTTTCATCAATCGCCGGACATGTAAATCCCGCTGTGAACGAGTGGTTGGAGCATGCGCACCCGCCACAACAACACTAGACATGTATACACATATATATGGATTTACGGCAGTGCATTCTGGATGAGTACATGCGTCCAAATAGGATTAAGCGGTTGTGTTATTTTGCAGTTAGAGGTAGGGATGGTAGGAAATTCCAAATTCATGGAAATTCAAATTCAACTAAAATGCTGATTACTGATTCCATGGATTTCCGAAATCCAATTCGTGAAACAGGGCCGAGGCAGAGGCAAGAGAGGCTCCAGCCTCAGAGCGCAGTGTAGGAGGGGCACACAACTCACTCAGCTATCATTCCCATATTGCGTTTGAAGCAGAGAGAAATAAGGGAATACATGGCAGTGACTGGAAGCCAGATAACTAGAGATTAAGGTGTTGGGGACCCTGGGGCACCTCTAGTCTAATAGCAATCAGTGTGTGACGGCTGGGGTGGGAGGGATGGAGGGGCGCACTTTGGTGTCTCAGCCTTGGTTGCTGGAAGACCTTGTCCCGCCTCTGCAAGGAAAGTCCTTTTTTTGGCATTTTGTTAATAAAGTTAACTATAATACTTCTGAATTCTGAGCATTTGACCAACCAGAGAATGCAGAATTTTACCGAGGTAATTGGCATACCATGTAAATTTTAGGCTAATCACAAGACTCAGAAATACTCTGTAGTATCCAAGTTTTGTGATTGGTCTAAAATGACCACGATAATCTGATTTTTATAAAAAAAAAAATCAGCATTCTCTGTTTAATACAAGGCTTCCGAGCTCTGTGATTGGCTAAAATTACCAAGTTGCGGCAATGTGGCATTTCTGCAGAAATCAGATTTCCGAGATTGATTTCCAATTTCCTATTACCGCTGCTGTAAGTCCATTTCTGATTCTGAATGAGCATCCCTACTTGGAGATATGGTCTAAAGTGAAATGGCCCTAGACAAGCAACGACTTTGGGCCCACACTTGATGGCCACCTAGCTTTTTTGGCAAGATTTGTTGGGGCTAGCATAAACCGGGCCCCAAGACTCTCTCCAGGGCCTAGACATCTGTCTAAGTTGTCTTGTGGATGATCCAGCTCTGTGCGTGTGCCTCCCTCTGTCCCACTGTGCTTCCTGTACACCTTTGTGCCTCCCTCTGTCCCCTTGTCCCACTATCTGTTCCCACCCCCCTCCTGTGCTCCCCCAGTCCAGTGTGTAAATGCAGAGTATAGCGCAGCAGAAGCTGTGCTCTCACCTCCCCTCTGGAGTCTAGTGCTATGCCTGTGTGACCATCCTGTCTGTTTATCGCTCCCTCTAGTAATGGCTCTCCTCATGTACATGCGGTAGGAGATGTTCGGCACTAGGGCGAGTGGTGAGCGGACAGGTGAAAGCACAGCACTGGACTCCAGGGGAGAGGTGAGAGCACAGCTTCTGCTGCACTATGCTCTGCATTTACACACTAAGCTGGGGTAGTGCAGGAAGGGAGCGTGCAACAAAATGTGACAGGAATGGCAGGTTGTTTGTATCTCTCTGTATTATGCATCCACCCTATACGACTCATTCTTTGTATTTTATAGTGTGTGGTTTGGAGTGGGTTTTTTTTTTTTGGGGGGGGGGGGTTTGGGGGGTGAGTGGGGGGGGATTATGGCACAGTACTTCTTGTCTGGAGTGACAAAAAGGCTAAAAACGCCCCTGAACAAGATAGAGAGAAAAGCCTTGTGAATGAACTCCTATGAATGGAAAGATAGGAGGAATATGACAACCGAACAAACATGATATGTGTGCATTTGGAGAGGACGGTGACTGACTACTGTCCTCGGTGTGATGCCTCCAACGAAAAAAAATGTAAAGTTGGAAAAAAACTTGGAAGAGAAGCGAACCCCAGGTTGGCTTTCTAGGGATTTTCTTTACTCCCGGGAGCCTTATAACTTCTAAGCATTTCTGTCATCAGAAGAAGAATCACTGCATATATACTGATAGAAACATAGGGAAACTACGCTGCATGGCAGGGATATACTGCGTGTTATTACCATGTGCGCTGCCTTCCCCTGCACATTTCACAGATGATTGTTACCATATGATGTGCTCTCCCAATGCATAAATTCTACGGAACATACATCTGAAATCTCCATGCATGTGGTTTACCGAGAACTCATTATGTAGCCTTCCACTGTTCTCTGTCCATTATTCATTGCTAGTTACGAGTTTATGAATAGCGAGTGGAAATACTGCATGCAAATTACGTGCCGTAATGTCAAACATGCAGGACGGGAGAACCCTGGAATGTGTAAAATCAAATCATCTCATTGATTTTATTTAAATTCTGCATTTCTCTTTTTTTTGATTGCTTATGACTGGTCTTGATTTCTTAAAATATGCTTTTGGATGCCTTGTTTGAATTCAAAGAAAATCTGAACCTAAAACTGTAATGAAAAAAATCCCAGCACCTGGGGGGTACTTACCTAGGAAAAGGGAAGCTTCTGGATCCTAATGAGGCTTCCCACTTCCTCCTCAGACTCAGGGATCCAGCGATGGTAAATCTTTGGATGCCCCTCCTGCACACATGGGCCTTTATTCACTAAACCGTGATAACTCCAATATCACACATAAGGGGGTTGATTCACAAAATGGTGCTAACTGTTAGCACGCTGTGAAAAGTGCTTTGCGCAAAATCTTGCATGATAACGGTTATTGAGCGCAAAAAAAAAATTGCATTATCTCGCGAAAGTGAACAATAAGACGTGAAAAATTCACGTTAATGTGTGAATGTGAATTTTTGCGCGTGATAACCGTTTTTGTCGCCCAAAAACACGGGCTTTTTTTACGCGAAAACGTGCTAAAATGCGTGAAAAGCCGTGCTAACAGTTAGCATCGTTTTGTGAATCAAGCCCAAGGTGTGATATTTGAGTTATCACGCTTTAGTGAATCAAGCCCCAAAGATATCAAACCTTATCAAAGCTAGCACGCCTTATCAGAGTAGCATAGCGAGCGCTACGAACCCGCAGGGGCTCAGGGCAAGATGAGTGTCATTGCCAATTAGCAGGCATAAGTTTGTAGCGCTCGCTATGATACTCCGATAAGGCGTGTTAACTTTGATAAGGTGTGATATCTTTGATAAGGTGTGATATTTGAGTTATCACGGTTTAGTGAATCAAGACCCTGGTGTGCAGAAAACACATACAGAAACAGACGAGTGTGCTCCCAGCCTCAGCTTATTACACTCATTCTGTCCGTCTCTGATGGAGCAGAATTGGCTCTGCAGACTCCTCCAGTATCACTACAGTACCCACCACTTGGGGAGGGCTAGAGAGGTTGGGGGCTTGGCTCTGTACACAAGACCCTGCTGCACACTGAATAGGGTCTGCCTACAAATCTATGTCTGCAAAACATTGTATGATTTCTTATCAGTGGCTGCCATTAGAACAATTGTGCATACAACAGAAAGCTTTTTCTCTCCGTACCCTTAGTTGTCAGTCTCTCAGGACAGGGAAAAAAACGTATCCCCCCCATGGGGACCCCTGCTGCTTCTGGACACCACTGCGGTGCTTGTTACACCCCTGGTTGAAGAGGAAGGAGGAAGCCTCATTAGGATCCAAAGCTTGCATGCAGGACTAGGCTTTGCACTGAGAAACCTGAGCGATTGCAGAGGGCATCACAATATATTTCTGTGAAGGGCCCTCATCCTCTGTGAAGCTCCGCCCCAGACCTCTGTGAAGTGCTGCCCCACAGGAGCATGCCTGCGTGCAGCAAGCCATCTTCTCTCCACCACAGCACTGGCCAGCAGAGCATGTAGCAAGCAAGGGGAGAGGATTTCTATTCCATGAATACCCACACTAGCTTAAAGGATACCTCCAGTTGTTCCTCTGTAAGATCGCGACCCACGGCCAGGATCCTCTGTGCATGCACGGGTACTCTCGTGATTATGTTCCTATAATGCAATTCAAAAAGAATTGAACTCCGCAAGCGCAGAGCGCTCCCGACGACAAAAGCGGTTCGCCCATGCATGCACAGAAGATTCTGACCCGGCTGCTGGTCGTGATCTTACAGAGTGGCGACCGGAGTTCTGTCTGAGAGCAAAGCTACGCTGTGGGACCTAAAAGACTTCTAGGGACAGGAAGAAGCCCCCGGTGAGTAAAACTTTTTTTTAAAATTTCCCATATGTAGCCTTTAATTAAGCCCAGCCTTTGACAGATGAGAAGACGAGCAGAGCGGGGAATTTTAGAGTTAAGTCAGACATCTCTCCTCATTGTCTTCTGCCAGTCAATCCTCTCTGTACTCTTCTTTCTCTGCTCTTTCTATCCTCTCACTCCCCCTTGACCCTTAATAGCCTCCCCCACCTCCAATTCTAAATAAGCCTTTCTGTCTCCACCTAGCATCCTCCGTGGTACAGGACTGGTGCTATCATTAAGAAAAAAAGGGCAATTTCCCCAGAGCCCCTAAATGTTGCCCCCCTCCCCCCCCCCCACACACACACACACTCACTGCCAGATACCCACAGGTCTCCCCTGGACTTGTGCTCTCTGGGGCCACTGCATCGTTTTCGTCAGGACTGCAACTCACCATAGTTACTGCAAAAAAATACATAAGTACAGTACTTTCCTTAGGGTCTCAGCTCTTTTACTATATATGTCACAAGGGTATATTACTGATATTTTTGCAAATAAAGGCGTGTTATAGTTGATTAGGTACCAAAAAAAACCCCACCTTTATCGCCAAATAATATATTGTTGCCATACATTGTACTGGGAACATAATTTAAATGTTGCAATGAACGGGACAAACGGGCAAATAAAATGTGTGGGTTTTATCTACAGTAACATTATTTATTTTAAAATTATAGGGGATGGAATTGGTGAAATAGTGTATTTTTTCTTGTTTCCCTTTAAAATGCATATAAAGTAAATTAATTACTGAAAACACCCCCAAAAAGCATAATTTGTGACAAAAAACAGACAAAACAAGATATAGAATATCATTTAAGTGATAACGTTATTGGCAAATGCAAAAAGGGGTGCTGAAATAATAAAATTGCTCTGGTCCATATGGGGAAACCCCCTTAGTGGTAAAGTGGTTAAAAATCTGATTAATGTATCACACGTGTTCAATTTTCCTAAACTATGAAAAAAAAAAGATAGAAAACTCAGAAAAAAAATGATTGGGCAATGGAGAAACTAACAATCTATCCTTCACCATTCAGTTGTCATAAAAATGTGACCAGAGAAATATGCCATCAACTTGATGCCATCGAATTGGTAAAAACTGAAAATGTCATCAGATCAAATTTCTCACTTGAAAAAAATGTAAATCTTTTGTTTTTTTCAGTACAAACGATTGTTTTTATCAAAATGCAGTAAATTCAAGTACTTTATTCTACTGTGTGTGACAGTCTGACTGCTACTCTATATACTATTTATGATTTATGAAGAAGAACCTTGGTTGTCCAGATCTGCCAGGAATACCCAATCTCCTGGCAGGCCACATTTTACTGCAGAAAGATTCCCTTTATTATGTTCTGTAGATGGACCAGCGCTGTTATGCTCTTTGACAGTATAATATAGTCATCATCATGAGTGCTCAGGAAAGTATAACGCTGATACATAGTTTATGCAATGATGTGGCCTCTTTATGACACTCACTTCCTCATCCTCATGTCTCTGAAATCTTGGCATGGGTAAGCTCAGGACAGGCCCGTTTTTAGCGCCGTGCGGCCCGTGCCGCCGCCCGGGGCGCTGTTGGGAGGTGGGCGCTGAAATGGAGGGGGGAGCCGGAGCCGCTGGGAGGGCAGCCCGACCTCTCCCTCCCTCCCTCTCCTGGGCCGCCCTCCGTGCTCCCCCCTCAGATGTTGAGCGCAGCAGCAGCAGCAGCAGCAGCAGCCAGGGAGGAAGCGCTGTATACAACATACCTCCCTGCGTTCCAAGCGCTGCTCTCTCGCCGCCGGTCTCTTCCTCTCTGCCGCCTATACGATGATGCACACGCTGGTTCCGGCTAACAGGAACCAGCGTGTGCATCATCGTATAGGCGGCAGAGAGGAAGAGACCGGCGGCGAGAGAGCAGCGCTTGGAACGCAGGGAGGTATGTTGTTTACAGCGCTTCCTCCCTGGCTGCTGCTGCGCTCAACATCTGAGGGGGGAGCACGGAGGGCGGCCCAGGAGAGGGAGGGAGGGAGAGGTCGGGCTGCCCTCCCAGCGGCTCCGGCTCCCCCCTCCATTATGGGGGACAGCTACCTATCTAACCTACGCTGGGGGGCACCTACCTATTTATCCTATTGGGGGGCACCTACCTAATGTAACCTACCCTGGGGGGCACCTACCTAATGTAACCTACCCTGGGGGGCACCTACCTAATGTAACCTATACTGGGGGGCAGCTACCTAATCTAACCTACGCTGGGGGGCACCTACCTATCTAACCTACACTGGGGGGCACCTACCTAATCTAACCTACACTGGGGGGCACCTACCTAATCTAACCTACACTGGGGGGCACCTACCTAATCTAACCTACACTGGGGGCACCTACCTAATCTAACCTACACTGGGGGGCACCTACTTAATCTAACCTACGCTGGGGGGCAGCTACCTAATCTAACCTATACTGGGGGGCAGCTACCTAATCTAACCTACACTGGGGGGCACCTACCTAATCTAACCTACACTGGGGGGCACCTACCTAATCTAACCTACGCTGGGGAGCAGCTACCTAATCTAACCTATACTGGGGAGCAGCTACCTAATCTAACCTATACTGGGGGGCACCTACCTAATCTAACCTATACTGGGGGACAGCTACCCATCTAACCTATACTGGGGGGAACCTACCTATCTAACCTATGCTGGGGGCAACTATTCTGGCTACCTATATTAGAGGCACCCACCTAGCTAACCTTTACTGGGGCACCTACCTAACTAACTTATACCGGGGGCGCCTGCCTATCTAACCTATACTGGGGGCAACTATACTGGCTACCTATACTGGAGGCACCTACCTGGCTAACCTATAGCGGGGGCAACTATACTGGCTCACCTATGCCTCGCTACCTATTCTTGGCTACCTATACTGGGGGGACCTATACTAAGTGCAACTAGACCTGGCTAACCTATACTGCGGGCACCCATACCTTGCTTGGGAAGGGGGGGGGGGGGCGTAATTTGTACACACTCGCCCTGGGTGCATTTTAGCCTAGAAACTGCACTGGCTCAGGATTATTGATCTGCACATTTTTATCTGTAACTCCCATGAGATTCCCATTCACAGCGTCAGATCCTCACTAATTCGCATGCCGTGAATGGAACTCTGCCTGCAGTTTGATAGTGAATTAGTGATCTAGCAAAGGTGGATTCGCCATGGTTAATCACCTATCTTGTATACACAGAATGTGTGACCAGGGCAGCCACACAGGGGGAATCCTGAGCCATCTGTATTAAAAGAGCGCCTCCATAGACTTCAATGTTATTTCTGCAAATATGGGCTACAAGGTGGTAAAAAGGGCTCCCGAGTTTTCTTGCAGCTATAAGGTTTTCGATTCGGCTACAAAAGGGCGCCTTTATATAGATTTTTGATTCGGGGTGCAGGGGGTGGGATTAGGCATCACAAGTGGGAGGGGGCTTAGGGTTAGGCACCACCAGGGGAGTGTTCTGTGTGAGAATAGGGAGAAGTTAGGTCATAGTAATCACTTTTCTCCACTATATCTAGAGCCCTTTTATAGCCCAACAGATTTTGCCTATAACAGCATCCTTTTTATAAACTAAAACTAGCTTTGTAGCCGAATTTGGCATACGGGCTACACCACACCAGGCACCCTTTGTAGCCAAATTTGGCATATGAGCTACACCGGGTGCCCTTTGTCAGGGATGAGCAGAAACTACGCCAGTGCGAATTTACGCATCGTAGTTCGCATCTACGCATAGTAGTTCATAGGCGAAGTTTCAAACCTACGCTTATGAATTTACACGTAGCGAAGTACCGCTACGCATAGCTTACGCTCACTATGTGTAGTTAACATGTGTATTGCGTAGTGAACTACGAATGCGTTACTCGCGTCTAATTTTCCGCATGCGATTGTATGCATACAAATTTACGCATTGGAAAGGGGAATGTACGCATAGAAGGGATCCCACCATATGCATTTATAAAGAAGTTAATGCGTACAATTTTGTGCATACGGGCATAAGTATCCGCATACACTACGCTTCCCACTACGCGTAATTGCGTATTTTAATGCGTATTCTACGAAATGCATACGAAGCGAATATTTTTTTATGAAGCCGTAGTTTGGCGAAGCGTAATTGCATAAAACTACGCATATTTCCAGCGTAGCGAAGTTGGCTGACTACGACCATCCCTGCCCTTTGTAGCCGAATTTGACAATTTGCCTACACCAGGCGCCCTATGTAGCCCAATTTGTAATATGGGCTGCACCAGGCACCATTTGTAGCCGGATTTGGCATATGGGCTACACCAGGCACCCTTTGTAGACGAATTTGGCTTATTTTCGTCTATATCAGGCACCCTTTTTTCCAGGAACCCTTTTCAAATGTACACACACAGGGTGCCATGGCTTGGGAGTTGGGATCATCAGCAACTTTCTAACCCTTTCCAAACCTATGTTGGACTACAGATGCAACTCGAAAAATTAGAATATCGTGCAAAAGTCCATTTAATTCAGCAGTTCAACTTAAAAGGTAAAACTAATATATGAAATGGGAACCCTTTGCAGGTGTTTTGGATGAATTAGCTAATTAGACTCTGACACTTTGAGTCTAGACTATTGAACATTTTCACAATATTCTGATGGTCTGAGATTCTGATTTTGGGATTCTCATAAGCTGTAAGCCATAATTATCAAAAATATGACAAATAAAGGCTTCAAATATCATGCTTTGCATGTAATGAGTCTATTTAATGTATTTGTTCCACCTTTTAAGTTGAATTGCTGACATAAATTGAGTTTTGAATGATATTCTAGTTTTTCAAGTTTCACCTGTATTTATGATTTAAGAAGAAAGCCGTGATTGGCCGGATCTGCTATAGAAGTACCCGATCTCCTGGCAGGCCACAGTGGCGTAGGGGGTGCAGAGATAGCGACTGCATCGGGGCCCTTGGGCCAGAGGGGCCCCAAACGGCCCTCCCTCAAGCACAATATTAGCTCTCTATTGGTCCTGTACTGGTAATAATCATTTCTATAGATGCTTGAAATAGTAGTTATCATTAATAAACTGTTTCCTATCCTCTCCTTGCCCCTCTGACACTATGGAAATCCTTGGAAGCTTTTGGTGCGCCATATCAATTGTTATATATAGAGTGCTTGGGGGGCCCCATGTAAAACTTGCACCGGGGCCCATAGCTCCTTAGCTACGCCACTGGCAGGCCACCTTCTATCACTGGAACATTTCCTTTAGGCAGGGAACACACTTGCAGGGCCGTTTTTCTCTGCGTTTCCTAGGTTTCCATCGGGTTTTGCAGTCGCGTCTAACGCGTGCGTTTTTCCGCGTGCGTTTCCGCGTTTATGCGTTTGCTTGGCATGTACTGCCATGCAACGTGCAGGAAAAAGCAGAAAACTGTGCGCATGCGGCACAGCGTTTCCTGCGCTAGGCTATTAATTTCAATAGCCTCTAAAATCGTGCACGTTTTGCCGTTCGCGTAGTAGTGTGTTCCCTGCCTTAATGTTTTCTGTAGATGGACCAGCTCTGTTATGCTCTTCGACACTCGACAGTATAATATAGTTGTCATTATGAGTGCTCAGGATAGTATAATGCTGATACATATTTTATCCAATCTTAAACAAATGATGTGGCCTCTTTATGACACTCACTTCCTCATGTCTCTGAAAGTAGTCTTGGCATGAGTTAGTGCAGGATTGTTGATCTGTACATTTTTATCTGTAATTCCCATTCCCAGGAGATTCCCATTCACAGAAGTCAGATGATCACTAATCCTCATGCCGTGAATGGATCTCTGTCTGTAGTCTGTTTACATTGTCATCCTCTTTGGATCAAAGTGTCAGACTATGTCCGACGCCTAGATTGCTGCCAGCTCCATCTCCTGCAGCTGCCAAGGTGAGCCTCTGAGGGTCCAATCACTTTAACACCCAGGGCAGCTTTATAGCAAATTAAGATGCATTCTAAAAATGTGGTTTATTATTAAAAACACCTTTCATTTTACCTCATCTTTTTTACATTTAAGGGTTAAAACAGGCACTTCTTCCATCTGTGAAAGGACCACAGACACAGAGCAACAGATGATGGAAGGCAGATAAGGAACCACCTCATTAGACTTAATTGACCACAAACAAACCCTGAGTCTTCCCCATTGTACTTCAAAAGGAAAACATTAGCCACACTTAAATAATTTCACACCCAGCCTGGATAATTGCAGTGTAAAAGCAGCAGGGGTTTGAACTCGCCATGCTACTCTGAAAAGGCACACTAACTCTGATAAGGCATGTTAACTCTGATAAGGCATGTTAACTCTAACAAGGCATGTTAACACCGATAAGGCATGTAAACTCAGAAAAGGCATGTTAACTCTGATAAGGCACGCTATTTGTTATAGTGAATCAACCCTTATGTCTGTGCGTTGCATTGCTTTTTAACACAATGACCATAGCAGTTCAATGATGCCAATATAATTATTACTAGTAAGCAGAGGGAGGGAGGAGCTGCAAACGTATACTTCACCATTGGTCATGTGTAGCCAACACATCCACGATCTAGCAAAGGACTTATTAGCAGAGCCGTATTTACTATAAGGCACTGTAGGACCATGCCTACAGGTGTCCGATAATGGAAAGGCGTCTCACTCCCCTATACATAATGTGCAAGGGCCCTAGCAGTTCAATGGTACCAGTATATAATTAATGCTAGTAAGTAAAGGGAGGAAGGAGTTGCAAACGTATACTTCACCATTGGTCACGTCTATCCAACACATCCACAATCTAGCAAATGACTTATTAGGTTGGAGTCTTTGATCCCTTGATCCAATCACAGGTTTTTGAAGTTGAAAGATCACCGGGTGCTTTTTATCTGCCTGTGTGGTGAACAACACAAGTCACAGTGCTGGTTAACACTGTCTTCTAACGGTTATACATCCCACAAACCACATAAACGGACGTGAGTGTGAAAACATTAACACTGTAACACTCTAAAAAAGCACAAAGCTGCAGTCATAAAAACAAACAGACATGTGGCCTGTGAAAGCGATTTAGAGGAAACAATAACCTGACAACTAGAGGGCTTAAAAACTCATCAGCAAAGTAAACTGAGTGGCTGAAGTGAACGTGGCAACCCAGGTTAACTACCATTCTGAAAAATTTAGGAAGGATAGATAGAGATAGATACGGTAGATAGATAGATAGATAGATAGATAGATAGATAGATAGATAGATAGATAGATAGATAAGCAGTGATGTGCAAAAATGCCGATATTCTTTTCGCATTCATCTTCACGAATATAATGTAAAATTTGAGAGAAAATTCCATAGAAAATTATTCTGTAATATGTTTGTGATTTTTTCAGGGTAAAAATAACAATTTTCTAGAACTATAAGAGTAAAAATAAAATGTTTTAATCAGAAACAAAAATGTTTCTCGTAGTTAATAATTATTAATGCACTGATCTATTTACTTTATTCTAGCATGCATTTTATTTTCCCTGAAATTTTAGCAGGGAAAATGTTCCCACTATGTCCCCTAATGTCCCCCCCCCCCCCCCCCCGATTAAAAAAAAAATATGTTTAAATAAAATTAAAAAATATTTCGCTTCATTAACTATTTTTTATTTTATTATTTTAGATACATATTTTACACTAGAGAGATAAGGAAGAGAACTGTGTTGACCCCCCTCGCTCCTCCCCCATCAGCCCTGTTGGGCTCTTGTCTCTCATGCAGGCTAGTATTCCCAAGACTCTGGACCCTGAGCAACACCAGCCCACTTGTCCTATTGTATTGGGGGCATTCTGCAGAGCACACTGGTCCAATGTTAAAAATAAAACCAATTGGCTCATCATCCTTACCTTGTGGAAGCTCCATTGCTGATGGACTAAATTTGGTTGGTCATGCAAGCGTACCACTGATTTCTTCATTGTACTGTAGATGTGCATATGCCCATTTTTTCATATTCACACCTATATGTGCCATTAAGTCACTCTCCTCCTCACCTCTCTCTCCTGACCTTCTGTGCATGCCTGCGCTGTGGGCAAGGACAGGAGCACAGGCACAAACTTTCAGAGGGCCCGGGGGAAGCAGGGGTGGTTGGGAGAAGAACGTGGAAACTCCTGTATATAGAACCCCCCCTCCGAAGCCAGAGGTTTACTTTAAGATAACTATTGCTCCTATCATCATCTTTATTATTCTAAACTAGCAAACAGACCCACCCGTTAAAAATGGGCATTAGGCCACAGCCACAAACACAACCTCCCCCCGCAATGTATGCATGGCCATGAATTGCGTGCACTCATGGACTAGGGGTGCTCGGAAAATTCCGCGGAATTGTTAATTCCGTCACGTGATTCCGGCCGGAATTGGATTAATTCCGATTCCAGTAGTCAAAACGGAATTCCTATACCTCTCAAACGGAATTCCGCGGAAATTTTATAATTCCGTCGGAATTTTCCACAAAAACTCTCTCTCTCTTCAAATCCCAGCTATGGTATATAAGCATGCTTTTCAAAAAGTACAAATCTTTAATCATGCTACTTTTACTATCGAATTGATCATAATGGTAGTATGCTTTATGCTAGGCCAGCTTTAGCATGTAGTGTGGTTCATGGTCTAGAGGGTAAGACAGATACCTACTACACACTGAGTCCTGGGTTCAAATCCCAGCTATGGTATATAAGCATGCTTTTCAAAAAGTACAAATTCTTAATCATGCTACTTTTACTATCGACTTGATAATAATGGTAGTATGCTTTATGCTAGGCCAGCTTTAGCATGTAGTGTGGTTCATGGTCTAGAGGGTAAGACAGCTACCTACTACACACTGAGTCCTGGGTTCAAATCCCAGCTATGGTATATAAGCTGTTTTGAAAATCTGCAATTCTGTACTGGATGATATAATGAATGGATGGATGGACGGAATTGTGCCGGAATTAAAAGGAAGCGGAATTTGGGATCGGCGGTATGCGGAATTACCGCGGAACGGAAAAATTGCAATTCCGAGCATCCCTATCATGGACATGACCCATGCATGCTTCTCCGCGACCGGTCTTAAAGTAAACCTTCAGACTAAAAATCTACTCAGCAGCACTGAAAAGACTTCGTGTTTCTATAACAGTTTCACAGCATCAGAACTTTGTTTTACTTACCCAAGCCTCATTTTTAGCTGCACAGAAGAAAACTGCCCGGGCATTTTTCCTTTGATGCTGTGCAAAGCTTGATGGGATTTCTGATGTTGTTCTTCTCGTTCTGCTGTTTTGGTGCATTTTTTTTTTGTTATTTGAGATATGAATCCTAGCGCGCCCAACTGGGAGGAGTGATCAGGACACAGGACAGTTGGAACTGTGTCTCATGCTCCCTGTCACCTCCTTTCATCCAAAAAGATGGCTGCCCCCATGAAAGAGATGGCTGCCCCCATGAAATCACAAACATTTGCCTGTTCTTTTAGAACATGGCGGGTAACAGATTATATTACCTATCTATTTTAATTAACATAACTAATGTAACTTAATGACAGTATGTTTGTTTAAGCTGAAGTTTCCCTTTAAGTCCCTCACGTGCCGCATTTGCTTAACAGGCACAACGGACGCACAGACACAGGAGGGACACAGGAGGACGCAGGGAAATGGGGTTTTATTTTAGAAGGTGCAATGAGTAGTCTGCTACTTCCCTTTCCCCGGTTGTCTAATTTTACTTATTTTAACAGATGCACCCCTCACTGTCTGCCGCAATCACAGCAGTGGGGAAGGGTGTGTGGAGCTCAGACAGTGTCGTATTGCAGGCATTAGTTTATGGTGGAGCAAGGATTTATTGTGGTGACAAAAGTCAGACGGCTTACTGACAAATAACAATATAGTACAGAGATTAGACTCCAATAAGTAATACCGGTAACTGCAAAGAAAAAAAAAAAGAAAAAAGCTCTTTCCTCTAAGTATGGTCAAGAATGCCCCCCCCCCCCCAAAAAAAAACCAGAAGTCTAAAAAACGGAAAATACGTCTTGTGATGGGTCTAAAATGATGGCAGTGATCCGATTTTTGCTGAAAAATTCTGCATTCTCTCATTGGCCCAGTGCTTCCGAGTTCTGTGATCCGGCTAAAATTACCGAGTTGCGTTAATTTGCATTTCCGTACAATTGGGATTTCGTTTTCCAATCGGAAATGTGGACATTTCCATTCCCCGGAATCCGACCGAGCATCCGTACTTTCCTCGCCGTTAATGATTTTCGTTAGTTATCGTGCGTGAGGAGCACCGACAAGGCCCTGGATTGGCTGCTCATAGAGGGATCTACAGGTAGGGAGGTTCCGGCATCTAAGCACTTTTTCTCCACCCCTCTCTCTTTGGCTGGGTTAAAGTGGTCTGAAATTCAGCATTTCTACTTTGCTCTAAAAGATTCTTCACAGCTTGAAAGCTACTATCCCAGAAAAAAATTCTAGCAGAACATCACTGAAATGGTTAAACAAAGCACATTGTCCTGCTATTCAGCTTCAAATCCGCATCCAAACTGCAAATAACAGTATCTTTTTTACTTGTTTAACACAAATGTATCAACATTGGAATGTAAACAAACACTCTGAGAAACTGTCTCTGCTTCAGGCACACACAGTGTTCAGAATAGCTCATTAGAAGATTTTCATATATAATAAAAAGCAATTATAATAGAAAAAGAATGAAATGCAGTGGCAGGTTTCAGGGCAAGAAAAACTACAATTTGGAAACTTGTCATTTGTAGACAGACAATATTACTTGTGCACAAAGGCAAATATGATAACTGTATGAGTAATCAAAATTAGGAAAGCACATTTTTATTGAATGTTATGTCAGAGTTTCAGACCACTTTAATTATAAAGTGCAGAGACTTGTCGGGGAGGAAATTTCTTTGAACATTTTACATTGATCAGCCCGTGGGATCCTGTTTCCCAGGGTTAGACCACAGTTGTGTTTTATACGTATTTACAGCACAAGTCTAGACCAATAAATGTTACGTTTTTCCCCTTGAATGCTGCAGACGACTTGTCAAGCAATTGACCTTCCCAGGTCAAACGCCATAGCAGAAACCCAGAACTATGACTCTGCTAGACCGTGCATGGCTGTTCCTGCTGTAAAGGGAATTTTACACTTACTGTTTATGGCATTAATATCAGCCGACAGGTCTATTCATTCTACAGGGAACTAACACAGCTAATAATATACTATGTTTTTTTAAGTGTAAAAATGTGCCCCTATAAACTGTGTGCAGATATACATACAGGGGCACAACTACATGGGGCATAGCTACAAAACATTTTATAATTAATATTTTTTATTTATATAGCGCTAACATCTTCCGTAGTACTGTACAGAGTACAAAACAAATGGTGGGGAGCATAGATACATGAGAGTTTCAAACTCTGTACAATCAGGACATCCAGCAATACAAGTAAACACAATGTTGATGTGTGGTCAGGGCCGGTTTTTGTGTCAATGGGGCCCCAGGACAAAATTAACCTGGGGGCCCCCCAACCGACAACAACTGACCAAAAAGCGGCATTAGGGGCCCTTTGTTGCAGACAAATTTCCCCTCTTGGCCCCTAAGTCGACTGCTGACCCTCCCTCCCAATCACCTCCCAACTTAACTGTTGCTCACCGGGGCCCCTGCAGAGTTTTTGGCAGAGTAGCATCTCACCTGCCCGCCTGCACACGACGCTACTCTGCAAAAGACTCTGCAGAGGTCCAGGGAGCAAATGTTAAGATGGGGAGGCGACACCTGGGGTCCCCTACAGGCTTTGGGGCACTGGGGCGATTGCCCCCTTTGCCTCTACGGTAGCCCTGGCCCTGTGTGTGGTTTGAGACATCACTAATACTGGTGCATGTTCATATAATGCATAACAGCATAATAAGAAACACTAGGAGGAGGTACCTGCCCATTTAAGCTTACAGTGTAGAGGGCAGAGCAGGATCATCCACCAGGTAACTGAGCTGGGTAAAGGGGCTTAGTGGATGTCAAGAGGCCCACCTGCCAGGCTGCCACCTTCTGTGACCGCTCTCAACTTCAGCTTACCAAAAGGACCGCAAGGAGGCCTCAAATCAAGTACCTTGTCTAGGGTCCCATTACATCTTAATGCATCTCTGGTAGAGGAGAGTGGGCTGGAGACATTAGGGAGGCAGACACCGGGGTTAGCCGATGGGGCAGTGAGTCTTCACTGCTATAGCAAATTATGAGCTTGTCTGAACGGGTGTGTTTTGAGAGAACAGTTAAAGAATAATGGAATTGAACTTTGAATACCTTTTACTTGACCTTCCTCTCTGTCTTTCCTCTACAGCATGCTGTCCAATTCCAGTCCTTGAGGGACGAGCTCCTCACACATTTTTTGGAACAACCCAAAGTAATTGATGGGACTGAATCAGGAAAGGTGTGGGTCATCAAGTAGAACACATTTCTCCATTTCTCAGTCCATCCTACACACTGGCATGGAGATGGCCCTGGAGGACTGGAGTTGGACAGCCCATTTTAGTTTCCACAGACGATCATTGGCATTTTTCTTTATAGGTCCAATGTCAGACATTGGGGTCAATTCATAAAAGGCTGCGCGGTAAAAAAAATCTGGGAGAGAAAATACAGCATTCGGTATTTTAGACTTCTGTGTTCTAATTCATAAACATTTTCACAGCTGCGATAGAAATGTGGTGATTTACTGAACTAAACTGTCAGTAACATGAGAAGAGTAGCTGGCTGAGTTGTTACATTTACTGTTCTCCATGCAGAGACAGCATTACAATAAAAGAGGCATCCCAACTTCCCTTTAGATGTGCATGTTTTGTTATACTGCCTCTGCTTGCCCTGAATCTGCTCTAAATCTGTCTATTAGCCTTTCTAAACAATCTAATTGCCACAGCTTAGAAGAACTTCAAGAAACTTTACACATGCCAGGCTTTGTGATGTTCACCTCCAGCAGATACACATCTGAACAACAGGAACCCAAGGGGTTAAACACTCAGCTTAAAGAGAACCTGTACTGAGTAAAATTATTTAAAATAAACACATGAGGTAACTTCAAATGAACATTACATAGTTACTTTGCCATCAGTTCCTCTCAGAAACTCACCATTTTCTGCTGACAGTGATCCCTTCCAGTTCTGACAACATTTTGTCAGAACTGAAATATATCAGTTGCTGTCGGTTATATATCAGTTGCTGTCAGTTACAGCTGAGACGAGAACTGATGTGCCCATGTTTCCCTATGGCTCAAGTGGGCAATGTTACAGTTTAACTGTGTGTTGACCAGAAAGCTGTTATGGTTTAGTATAGCCATTTTCCAAATGGAGGACGGAGAAATCCATTGATCACAGTGGACAAACAGAATGCAGGAGAGGAAAAAGAGATTGAGGAGTAGACTACACAGGAGGTAAGTATGACTTGTGTATGCTTATTTTGACTTTTAATTTTCAGTTCAGGTTTTCTTTAAGGTATTCAGGGGAAGGCTTGTTTGTTCCTATCACTCTGCTGCTGCCCGGGGGAGATCTCACTGCTTCTGCTTGTGAGTCACACAGTCCCATGCACTTACTGCTCTCTTATCACCTCTTCTAAGCAGGCGTTGTTGTTACATGCCATTAACGAGTGTTCTAATCTTTATGAATTGACATTTATTGACATGTGTTGAGGTTATTACCGCACAAGTCGGTAATTTACCTCACTGCTCAGGAATTTCAGCTTTTCATGCGGTAACTGCTGTTATGAATTGACATTTTCCTAAGTGCTCGGTAAAGTCAGCTGTTTTCAGGGTTACTGCATGCGGTAATGCTTTATGAATCGAGGCCCCTGTCTGACAGGAAGCCTATCTGCTCCGAGGATGTATGGTGTGATTTGCCTTCTTAAAAAAGAAGGTATTTGCAATAATTCAACTTTAACTGAACATCTGTGGTTACCCATAATATACCGCTATTGAACTTGCAAATTATCTCTTTATACCCGTGGAGCCAGGCTTCCATCCAGAGCCGCTGGGGTACAGCACACCTATAATCACAGCTCGGGGTGACCCAAACCACTTGAAAAGTATAGGGGACTAAAAAAGACTGAAAAGCCCTCCTACTAAAAAGCATTGCTAAGCCTGGTTTGCCATCTTAGAACAGAAGGTGTTTGCGATTATTCAGCTTTAAGTGAACATCTGTGGTTACTCACAATGCACCGCTACTGAATATGCCAATTATCTCTTTATGCCCCAGGCTTGCATCCAGAACCACTGGTGTATAGCACGCCTATAGCTTAAAATTACAGAGTCACATACAGATGCTCTGTATCACTGCCGCGTACGTACAAAAAGGGCGCCTGGACAAAAAGGGCGCGGGGTGTAAACTCTAAATAATAATTAATCATTAATAGGGTTTATAAATATAGTGTGCTATATTTCGTTTACAAATAATGTTTAACAAAATTATAAATCATTAAATAATGTTTATGAAATCGGAAATTGTGAAAACGTTAATCTTCCCTGTTTCAAAAGTTAAACTTATAATTACGTTTATAAAAAAACCAATAATATATGTTTAATTGTTATAATTGTATATTATTGTGAATAACCGTCATTTATGGTTTGTTGTTATAATAAAATTTGAAAATATTGTTTATAAAGATGATATAAATATAACTACGTTCGTAATAAATGTTGTAATACATTAGTAATTATTACTAAAATTTTACTAAAACTATACCTAAGCCTACTCTTACACAGAACCCTACCTGTACCTATCCCTAACCCCTAGACTCCCCTGTTGGTGCCTAAACCTAAGACCCCCCTGTTGGTGCCTAAACCTAAGACCCCCCTGTTGGTGCCTAAACCTAAGACCCCCCTGTTGGTGCCTAAACCTAAGACCCCCCTGTTGGTGCCTAAACCTAAGACCCCCCTGTTGGTGCCTAAACCTAAGACCCCCCTGTTGGTGCCTAAACCTAAGACCCCCCCTGTTGGTGCCTAAGTAACCCTCCCTGTACCTACCCCTAACCCCTAGACCCCCCTCTTGGTGCCTAAACCTAGGACCCCCCTGTTGGTGCCTAAACCTAAGACCCCCCTGTTAATGCCTAAACCTAAAACCCCCCTGTTGGTGCCTAAACCTAAGACCCCCCTGTTAGTGCCTAAACCTAAGACCCCCCCCCTGTTGTTGCCTAAGTACCCCTCCCTGTACCTACCCCTAACCCCTAGACCCCCCTATTGGTGCCTAAACCTAAGACCCCCCTGTTGGTGCCTAAACCTAAGACCCCCCTTTATTATGTGGATAATAATGTTTTACTAATTGTGACCCCCCTGTTGGTGCCTAAACCTAAGACCCCCCTGTTGGTGCCTAAACCTAAGACCCCCCTGTTGGTGCCTAAACCTAAGACCCCCCTGTTGGTGCCTAAACCTAAGACCCCCCTGTTGGTGCCTAAACCTAAGACCCCCCTGTTGGTGCCTAAACCTAAGACCCCCCCTGTTGGTGCCTAAGTAACCCTCCCTGTACCTACCCCTAACCCCTAGACCCCCCTCTTGGTGCCTAAACCTAGGACCCCCCTGTTGGTGCCTAAACCTAAGACCCCCCTGTTAATGCCTAAACCTAAAACCCCCCTGTTGGTGCCTAAACCTAAGACCCCCCTGTTAGTGCCTAAACCTAAGACCCCCCCCTGTTGTTGCCTAAGTACCCCTCCCTGTACCTACCCCTAACCCCTAGACCCCCCTATTGGTGCCTAAACCTAAGACCCCCCTGTTGGTGCCTAAACCTAAGACCCCCCTTTATTATGTGGATAATAATGTTTTACTAATTGTGGATTCAAAAAAAATTTTGCAATTTACGTTACGTACTGATCGCTTTATTTTGTGAATAATAATGTTTTACAAACAGTAAGAGATAAAACTTTAAATAATGTTTTAATTATTTAAATAAGATAAATATGTTTATTATTTTCATAAACGTTATTCGGCACGGGTGCATTTTATAAACGTAAATCACCACAAGTTCAGTTATAAATCATTAAACATCGCCGGGCGCCGTTTGTAAACTTTATTTAGCTCCTGGCGCCGTTTATAAACTTTATTTAGCTCCGGCGCCCTTTTTTCCTACTCGGCGCCCATTAAACGCTATTTATTATGGGAGTGAATGGCGGCGCCCTTTTTGTCCACTAGCGGCATGCGCCCTTTTTTCCCAGCTCCATCACTGCCACCATGGCAATTTCACAATCACCCACGTTCGCCCCAGCCAGCACACCGGAATAAATAAATTTAGGCAGGCCACCCCTTCCTCCCCAGGAGCCTCCTAAACACCTCCCTCCGCACACACAAACGCTGGCGCATGATCAGCCAGACCAGCAGCAGCTGCAGGAGCATATACGTTACCTAATACCAGTGGGACAGGTCCTCTTCACCAAGCTGTGTAGCTGCGATTTGCAGCCTGTTAGCTTGTGGCCTCCCGACACCGCATGTCATGTGACAGGAAGCTGCAAGCTAATAGTCTGCAGCTACACAAAGTAGTGAAGAGGTCCTGTCCTGCCAGAATAAATTAGGTAAACATAGTATATGCTCCGCTGCAGCAGCTGTTGCTCTGACCAATATCAGAGGTACTAGGAGGGGAAGAGGAGTTGGGAGCAAGCGTACACAAGGAGCTGCTACTGCCAAGGCCTTTAGCCCCTGGACCCCCCTTCCATGGCAGGGCTCACAAGGGCTATTGTTATGCCAGTGGGGGGATGGTAGACTTCAGAAAAGTAAAACTGACCTAGAAAATTATATTATATGCAGATATTTGAACAAAGGCACCAAAAAGGGATAATAAAAGTCTAAAAACCGTTTAAAAGGAGAAAGCTATGGTGGACTCAGTGGTGCTCACCGCCAGGTCGTGATCACGCTTACGCGTGGATTCACGACCATTTTGACGCATTCCGCCTCGGACACGAAAATCCGTGAATAGATTTTCAACCACGAAAATCTACTTCGGCTTCGTGTGAATGCGGACAGAACCCGGGGCTCGTGAAACCCGGGGCTGAAGTCGTGGTTTGCGGAAATGCGTCAAACTATGCGGAAGTGACACATTGCAAGCCAATCAGAGTGCCCCAGCCAGGCCCTAGCAACCAATCACAGGAGGGGAGCTATGCCCTCCCCTCCTGAATATAAAGCGGCGGCCATGATGGAAAAGCTCTGTCCTTGTTAGACTGTGGTGCTGAGAGGATTATCTCCAGGCCATTGTTGTTTGAGCAAGTGCATTTATTGTGTTAAAAACAAAGCGTTTTTTTTGCTAACACTGCTCTTATACTGTACACAGTTAGCTAGTCAGTGAGTGATTGCTGTAGTTAGTTGTAGTCAGTGTAGTGTAGTGGGAGTGTGGGAGTCTAGTGATTATTTAACTGTGTGTAGTGCTGTGCAGGCAGGTTCAGTGCTGCAGTGTAGTGGGAGTGGGGATTATCTGTGTGTAGAGTGCAGGCAGGCAGGTTAGTGCAGCTGCAGTGTTCACTTGTATATTCCAGTGACAGTTATACACTTGTACTATTTGCAGGCAGCCAGTCACACCGCCAGCGCCGCCACTCTCTGCCAGCGCTGTTCATTCATTCTGTCAGTGACCTTGTGCCGTGCCCAGTGCCCACTGCTCGCTCGCTCGCTCGCTGGCATATGAGCATCTCATTACACAGTGTGACATCCTTGTGTGCCCACTGCATCCTTCAGTGACCTAGTTGTATATCCAGTGCCCACTGCTGTGCCCACTGCATCCTTCAGTGACCTTGTACTGTGGCCACTGCATCCTTTAGTGACCTAGTTGTATATCCAGTGCCCACTGCTGTGCCCACTGCATCCTTCAGTGACCTTGTACTGTGCCCACTGCATCCTTCAGTGACCTAGTTGTATATCCAGTGCCCACTGCTGTGCCCACTGCATTCTTCAGTGACCTTGTACTGTGGCCACTGCATCCTTCAGTGACCTTGTACTGTGGCCACTGCATCCTTCAGTGACCTTGTACTGTGCCCACTGCATCCTTCAGTGACCTAGTTGTATATCCAGTGCCCACTGCTGTGCCCACTGCATCCTTCAGTGACCTTGTACTGTGGCCACTGCATCCTTCAGTGACCTTGTACTGTGCCCACTGCATCCTTCAGTGACCTAGTTGTATATCCAGTGCCCACTGCTGTGCCCACTGCATCCTTCAGTGACCTTGTACTGTGGCCACTGCATCCTTCAGTGACCTAGTTGTATATCCAGTGCCCACTGCTGTGCCCACTGCATCCTTCAGTGACCTTGTACTGTGGCCACTGCATCCTTCAGTGACCTTGTGCTGTGCCCACTGCATCCTTCAGTGACCTTGTACTGTGCCCACTGCATCCAGTGATTCATTACTAGCAACATGTCTGGCAGGGTTTCGCGGGGTGAGAGGAAAGGGAGTTCAATTGCCTCAGCCACTTCTGGGACTGCTCCACGTCCAGGGAGAGGACGCCCAGCTGTACGTGGTCGTGATGCAGCAGAAAAGGGGGCAGCAAAGCCTGGGCCGAGTCAGCGGACGCCATTGTCCAAATATTTTAAAGTTTCTGGTCCCCGTGTGGTGGTTGAGCAAATGGAACCTGACGTACTCATGGACATCATGACTTCCTCCCAGACCTCTACTGTGAGCACCACTCCAAGCAGTAGCAGCAGCAGCCAACATCCCACGCTTGTTGTGACATCCACCCCAGCACCCACTGGTCAGCAGCCCTCCCAGGATGACAGCGTTCTGTCCCTCAGTCCGGCATCTGGGAACCTGCTGATGCAAGAAGCACAGGACTTACTGGGGACTGATGTGGCAGAGATTGAGATCGGGCCACAATCACAAGCGTTGTTGAGTTCTGGTGATGAAGAAGAGGGGTCTGTGTCTGGGGATGTAGGGACAGAAGAGGAGGCGGTGGAGTCAGAGGAAGAGCTGGATTATGATGATGCTGCTGATGATGACGTTGTGGACCCTAACTATGTGCAGCCTGCTGAGTCCATGGAAGAATGGTCAGAGCAGGATGACGAGTCACCTCAGCCTAGGCAAAGATATCGCCATATGTCAGGCAGGGGCAGGGGAATCGGCAGCAGTGGGCGTGGAGGAAGTAGACAGGACACTGCTTCAGCCGGCACCACCACCATGCAACCCTCGGCAACTACTACCACACATTGCTCCGCTGCACCCTCTGCTAGTGGGGGCCGCAGTAAATTAAAGTCACCAGTGTGGGATTGCTTTGAGGAATGTACTGATGACAAAAGGTATGCGGTGTGCAGGTTATGCAGCAAAAGATTGAGCCGTGGGAAAAGTCTGAGCAAGATGGGTACCTCATCCCTCCAGGGCCACCTGAGAAGCCGCCACTGCCGCGAGTATGCGGACTTTAAGAGGAAGCAGGCACTGCTGGCAGGGGTTCCTGAGAGCAGAAGGCCCACCAGCGCAGCAGCATCCTCCCTCCCTCAGGGTCGTGAATCCCCCACAGCAGCAGCAGTAGTAGCACGCAAGCGCTCTTCCACCTCGGCTGCTCAGGACACAGACATTGAGGCTGGCAGCCAGTGTTCGTCTCTCTCCTCTGTCTCCCCTGCATCCCAGCGTCGTCAGACCCTGCTGAGCGACACCTTTCAGGGTCTGACCAAGCCTCTGCCTCCAAGCCACAGGCGGATCCGCAAACTAAATGGCTTGCTGGCCCGGGCCATGGCATCACAGCTGCTTCCCTACTCCCTGGTGCAGGAGGGGAGCGCCATGCGGACGCTGCTCCAATTTGGCATCCCCGAGTGGCAAGTCCCCAGTCGCCACTATTTCAGCAGGAGCGCGATCCCAGCACTCCACAAGTTTGCGGTGGAAAACGTGGCCCGTTCCCTGGACTACTCTGTGGGCAAGCGGGTCCACGTGACCATGGACTCGTGGAGTAGCAGATTTGGGACAGGTCGCTACCTGTCCTTTACGGCCCACTGGGTGACACTGATGGAAGGGAGGGAGGACAAGAGCGCATCAGCCCAGCTAGTGGTGCCACCACGCGGGATCAGGGGGGATGCAGAAGGGTCCTGTCACGACACTCCCTCAGCACCCGGAAAGCAAGCCCGCCTCGGCAGCAGCAGCGCCAAGCCTCGGCACTGCCAAGCCCTTTTAAAATTGGTGACCCTGGGGAAGGAGAGGCTTACGGCCACCAACGTCCTGGCCGCCCTCAGGAAGCAGGAGCGGAGGTGGCTGACCCCCAGAGGCCTGGAAGTGGGGTATGTGGCAGCCGATAACGGGGCCAACCTGGTGGCAGCAGTGCAGCAGGGAAACCTCTAGCACATCCCCTGCTTGGCCCACGTGCTCAATCTTGTGGTGCAGCGCTTCTTGCGCACCTACCAGGGGATGAGCGAGCTGCTGCAGGATGCCCAGGCGGTGGTACGCTTTTTCCGCCTGTCAGCCACTGCCTCTGCACTCTTGTCCACCTTACAGCAGCAGTATGGAAGGCCACAACACCGGATGATCATCGACATGCCAGTTCGCTGGAATTCGACTCTGGCCATGTTGGAGCGGCTGTGTCAGCACAGGCTGGCTCTTAGGGCCTACATGCTAGACCCAAGTGTCCCCAGCAACCAGCAAGTCCCCATAATTACTGCCACTCAGTGGACACTGATGCAGCAAGTATGCCTGGTGCTGAGTCCCTTCCTGGAGGCAACCAAGATGGTCAGTGAGGAGCGGGCCTCTGTGTGCCAGTGGGTGCCCTTGGTTTGTCTACTGGAGCAGGCAATGGACAATTTAATTGAGCGTGGGGATGAAGCCCTGAGGCAGTTGGAAGAACAGGAGCAGATGGCAGCACAGTCCAGCTCAGAGGAGGGCTCACAGCAGGTAGTGGAAGAGTTGGAGGTCCCTAACCTGAATGAGGAGGAGGAGGAGGAGCAGAGTGCAGCAGGCGTTGTACGTGGATGGCGGTTTGAGGAGGACAACGACATGGCACAGGAAGAGGACAGGCATGCGTTATTGGACAATGGCGAGGACGAGGAAGATCTTGCTGGCAGGGCCCACTTGTTTCCCATGGCTGTGCACATGTTGCGCTGCCTTCGCAGGGACCCCCGGGTGATCCAGATGCGTTCAAGGGAGGACATCTGGATTACCTTGATGCTTGATCCCCGTCTGAAGGGGAAGCTGGGAGACTTAATGACGCCATCCACCACCGAGCAACGCACAAGGGAGTTGAAGGAGGCCCTTGTGCGCAGACTACTGGAAGCATTCCCCCAGCCTTCCACCCCCATTGTAACTGCTCTGCCAAGCCAGCAAGAGGTGCCTGCCATTGCCACTAGCAGCACAACAACAACCACCAGCAGCAGCAGCAGCAACTGGCGCCCCGGAGACCTGAAGAGCCTAAGCAAGAGCCTGTATGCAGTGCAGCAGCCCAGAACAGAGGTGCCTGCCACAGCATCCACCACCAACCAGCACAAGCAACGACTGACCACCATGGTGTCTGACTATATGGGGTCATCCAGCGGGCTCAATGACACCGACAGCCCCGTGGACCCCTTGGAGTACTGGGTCAAGAGACTGGACATCTGGAGCGAGCTTTCCCAGTACGCCCTGGAACTCCTATCCTGCCCTCCTTCCAGTGTCCTCTCAGAGAGATGCTTTAGTGCGGCCGGTGGCGTGGTCACAGAGAAGCGCTCTCGGCTCTCCCACGCCTCTGTGGACAAACTCACCTTCCTGAAAATCAACCAGGCTTGGGTGGAAGGTGAGTTCCTGGCCCCTATTGTCGGACACAGGGGGACATGAAGTGGCTGCTGCATGTGCTGTTGTTAACTATGCCTGCCTTTATAAAGACATTTACTACCTGCCTAGTGCCTACCTTGGTTAATTTTTTGGTGTTATGGTACTACTACCAGTAAGTTGCCATGGTCCTCCTTCTGAGCTGCTGAACTGACCGCCCGCTTTGTCCTCCTGACTCAGTCGCTACTACACTCTGCGTTCACACTGCCCGGGTCGCCGGGTGCATTAAATTTTTTGGCCAGCACTATGACGCTGTGCTACTACTACTGTGCTGCTGCTGCTGAACTGACCGCCCGCTTTGTCCTCCTGACTCAGTCGCTACTACACTCTGCGTTCACACTGCCCGGGTCGCCGGGTGCATTTAATTTTTTGGCCAGCACTATGACGCTGTGCTACTACTACTGTGCTGCTGCTGCTGAACTGACCGCCCGCTTTGTCCTCCTGACTCAGTCGCTACTACACTCTGCGTTCACACTGCCCGGGTCGCCGGGTGCATTTAATTTTTTGGCCAGCACTATGACGCTGTGCTACTACTACTGTGCTGCTGCTGCTGAACTGACCGCCCGCTTTGTCCTCCTGACTCAGTCGCTACTACACTCTGCGTTCACACTGCCCGGGTCGCCGGGTGCATTTAATTTTTTGGCCAGCACTATGACGCTGTGCTACTACTACTGTGCTGCTGCTGCTGAACTGACCGCCCGCTTTGTCCTCCTGACTCAGTCGCTACTACACTCTGCGTTCACACTGCCCGGGTCGCCGGGTGCATTTAATTTTTTGGCCAGCACTATGACGCTGTGCTGCTACTACTACCACCAGTATGTTGCCGTGGTCCTTCTGTGCTGCTGAACTGACCGCCCGCATAGTCCTTCTCCTGACTCAGTCGCTACCACCACTGCACTCTGCGTTCACACTGCCCGTGTCCACTGACAACTCTGCTGCGATGTCATTGCTAATTGCTGCAAAAAAAAAAAAAAAAATTACAAAAACCTCTCTGGAGCCTTTTTGCCGTCAGCCACTCATCCTCCTCCAGCGGTACCTTCGCCGCCAAGTGCCATTGGAACTCGCCTTCACCTCTTTGACTGCTTAACGCGTATATCCCTTTTTAAAACCACTTATTACCAATTAATAGCCCCATTTAAAGTGTTGATTTCACTTTAAAATCCATTTTCTCGAGAAAAATTTTTTTGGGGGGAATTTTTTATGTTGAAGTTATGTTGCCCCTTATCACCTCGATAATCCATGCTATTTGGGGGACTGTAGCATGTATGGGGGCTTTGTTATTAACGTTAAAAGAAAATCCGCCTCCGGGCGTGAATCCGCGCGTGATTACGCCATTCACGGGGAAAAATCCGCGTGGTTGCGTGGACGCGGACGAAAATCCGCATGCGGCGGGGCCGAATGCGGATTTTTTTTTGCAACCACGCGGATTTCCGAATTCGTGGATAAGGCACATCCGAGCATCTCTGGGTGGACTTACCTCCCTTGTAGATCAATAGACATAAGACCATTATTTCAATTAAAAAATAACATTTATTTATAAGCTCCACAATGCAACGCGTTTCACAGGTAACAATCCCGCTTCATCAGGCAAATATGGGAGAACACAAACATGAGTCTGTACCGCAGCCAAGCGCCTCTGTGAAAATTAGAAAATGATATTGCTTCTGGAGCACTGCATGCATGAATAGAGCTTTGTCTTTACAGATCTGTCTGGCTAATCTGTAAATGAGTTGCTAATGTTGCGGAGGAACAGAGCGTGCATAATAGCCATCTATGTGTAGCACAGGATCCGCTCTATCCTCCTCTACAAGGGTTTACATAGGTACAGTTTATTTATCTATCTCATGTGAGTCTAATAGTGTGTGCTTGAGCGCACGGCTAGAAATATGTAGTACAATTAAGGCTATATGCATTTTATCTATGTGAGGCCCTTGGCTTTCTGTTTCTAGGAAAAGTATAAGCAGACCACCCCTCCGATGATGGCCGGGAGCCATCTGGTATCCAGAAGGGGAGCACATCGCTGGGCTGAGTCCTGCGCGGGGGGTTCTCCGACAGTAGTGAGATCTGTAGATGAACCGCAATGCTTATCGTGTGTGATGAGCTGTATACATGAGATAGATGTATGCCAGGCAGTTCAGGCAATGGATTGCAGCCAGATTGTTTTGTCACCTAACTGTGAGGTTAGGTGACAGCCTATGGGGCGTTAGTAATATTCGGAAGTCAGGATTCCAGCGTACAGCACTGTGGCTCTGTCACTAGTTTACCTAATGACCTAATTACCTTTTTTTTATATCATCCTGAAGTGGACTTGAGACATATAAGTTAGGGGACAGTTGTTTTTTGTACACGTTTGCTGCACAGAAAAACTGATTTAACCTGAAAACTCATGTAAATCAATGGCTTAGTTCACACTTAAAGAGGAACTGTAGTGAAAATCTTAAAATTTAAAACACATACAAATAAGAAGTACATTTCTCCCAGAGTAAAATGAGCCATAAATGACTTTTATTATGTTATTATGTTGCTGTCACTTACAGTAAGTAGTAGAAGTCTGACATTACCGACAGATTTTGGATTAGCCCATCTTCTCCTAGGGGGGTTCTCAGGGTTTTCTTTATTTTTAAAAGCACTTAGTGAATGGCAGTTGCTCCGTCCAACTGCCAAAATAGTTTGCAGCGAGCAGGGAGGCTGACCAGCATCTTTGTATAAATCCTTTTCAGGTAGAGTATTTATAAAGAATAAAGGCCATGCTGAGAATCCCCCATGAAGAGATGGACTAGCCCAAAACCTGTCGGTAATGTCAAATTTCTACTACCTACTGTAAGTGACAGCAACATAGGAGAAAAGTCATTTATGGGTCATTATACTCTGGGAGAAATGTACTTCTTATTTGTATGTGTTTTACATTTTAAGATTTTCGCGACAGTTCCTCTTTAAAGTACCCCTTACCCTCTTCGCTGGTGCTGCGACTAGCACACAGCACTAGCCTCCCCCCTCCTGTGCCCCTCTTACCCCCGTTCTACTCAGTCAAAGTCTTCAACGGAGGCAGGACGTCAGATATTATTGGGGAGGAAGTGACAGTTCTTCCTCCCCACTTAAGAGTGACCAGACGTCCCGGATTGCCCGGGACGCGTCCCAGATTCGGGGTCCGCTGTCCCAGGCAGCATGAGGTTTTTAAGCCGCGGGACGTCCCGGCCTCGGGACTCTGCCCACTCTATACTCATGAACTGGCAGCGGCGTCTATAGACGCCGTGCCAGTTCATTGCCCGCAGCCCCGCTCCAGCCTCGTCTTCCGGTGTCTGTTCCGACACCGGCAGGCGAGCAGGGCTACGGCAAGATGGCTGCTGGAGCCCTGTACTGGAGACTATTTGTGTCTCCTCTCCAGTACAGGGCTTTGGGTAGCCATCTTGCCGTAGCCCTGTCAGCACGGGAGACGAGCAGGAGGAGGAAAGAGGTCCGGGGAGCAGCCCGCCAGAGGCCGGAGACTTCTGCCAGGTGAATAAATGCTTTCTTTTCCAGGTGAAATGTTTGCCCGCATTGCGTTTCTTTTCCAGGTGAAATGTTTGCCCGCATTGCGTTTTTTTTTCTAGGTGAAATGTTTGCCCGCATTGTG
Organism: Hyperolius riggenbachi; assembly: GCF_040937935.1. Taxonomy (NCBI): domain Eukaryota; kingdom Metazoa; phylum Chordata; class Amphibia; order Anura; family Hyperoliidae; genus Hyperolius; species Hyperolius riggenbachi. The sequence goes on from NC_090650.1 coordinate 413,421,185, forward strand.
TTTTTTCTTCCAGGTGAAATGTTTGCCCGCATTGCGTTTCTTTTCCAGGTGAAATGTTTGCCCGCATGGGGCTTGATTCACAAAGCGGTGCTAACTGTTAGCACTCCTGTGAAAACCCCCTTAGCACGTCTAAACAAGCTTTTCGCACATAAAACTTTACGCGCGCAAAACTTTATGCGCGTAAAACCTTTCGCGCGTACTGCACAGAGCGCAGGGCGCTCTGCGCAAAGTGCCCATTAAAGCCTATGGGACTTAGCGCGCGTAAAACTTTGCACGCGCAAAGTTAGCGTGCGATCTGATTGAGAAATCCGGTGCTAACCTACTTAGCACTCTGGTTAGCGCGTCTAAAGACTTTAGACGTGCTAAGTAGGTTAGCACCGCTTTGTGAATCAAGCCCATTGCGTTTATTTTCTGGTGAAATGTTTGCCCGCATTGCGTTTCTTTTCTGGTGAAATGTTTGCCCGCATTGCGTTTATTTTCTGGTGAAATGTTTGCCCGCATTGCGTTTCTTTTCTGGTGAAATGTTTGCCCGCATTGCGTTTATTTTCTGGTGAAATGTTTGCCCGTATTGCGTTTATTTTGTACTGACATGTTGGCCGTATTGCGTTTATTTTGTACTGACATGTTTGCCCACATAGCGTTTATTTTGTACTGACATGTTTGTCCGCATTGCCTTTATTTTCTGGTGAAATGTTTGCCCGCATTGCGTTAATTTTCTGGTGAAATGTTTGCCCGCATTGCGTTAATTTTGTACTGACATGTTGCCCGCATTGCGTTTATTTTGTACTGACATGTTTGCCCGCATTGCGTTTATTTTGTACTGACATGTTTGCCCGCATTGCGTTTATTTTCTGGTGAAATGTTTGCCCGCATTGCGTTTATTTTGCACTGACATGTTGCCCGCATTGCGTTTATTTTGTACTGGCATGTTGCCCGCATTGCGTTTATTTTGTACTGACATGTTGCCTATTGCGTTTATTTTCTGGTGTCCCGGGTAACTGTTACTGCATTTATTATTTAATGGTCATAGATGGCTATGTTTGCTGCTTTGTGGTTATGGTATACTATTAGCATCACACAGTTTCTGCACACCCATGATGCAAAGTCTCGTTTGTCCACATCATGGCGTAAACACTGCTTTCTTATGCCTCGCTGTTACATCATTACATTAGCTCCGCCCATACAATGTCATGGTCACGCCCATTTTTCGCCACGCCCTTTCCTAACCCCTGGTGGCAGGGGTCAGGAAAGGGCAAATCTTACAGATGTTACGAAGGTGGAAGTTACAGGACTTTGTGAGGTTTTGGATGTGGGGAGTGAAGGAGAGTGCGGAGTCCAGGGTGACACCCAGACAGCGGGCTTGAGAGGTAGGGCGAATGGTAGTGTGGGTAACAGTGACATACACATCTGGGAGGTTCAGGGATGGCCGGGGTGGGAAGATCATAAATTTCACTGGACGTGTTAATTATGATGGTTGTATGCTGTTTGCACGGAATAAATAGGAATCAATGAAGACAGTGCCCGGGCTGCTGCTTTTTTCTATGTTCATGAGATAAGGTTTTACTGCAGGAAAGTTCAAAGGGTCATTATTTCTGCTTTGTTTTATAGCTTAAAAGACAGAGTTTGGTTTTAAAACTGCAGCTGTGGCAGAATGATGTAATTTTATATAAAAAAAAAATCTATATAACTAAAAATAAAAATATGAGACTCTTTTCTTTGCTACTATTGTTGTATTTGGTATCTGTACTACACATAAAATTCATTATATCATACTTTTTTTTTTTTTGCTTCAGGTTTGCTTAACCTCCTTGCCGGTTTTCCCGACCTGAGCTCGGGGTAGAAAAAATAAGCTATTAGCGGTGATCCCGAGCTCAGGTCGGGGTAGGCATTGCAGAGCTTTACTTGTGGTTGTGGAGTCCCACACGCGATCTCGCTGCGCAGCGGGACTCCAGCCTCTCTCCCCGGCAGTGTGGGGTCTTTCCCTGGCCGCCGGGATCCCCCATGTCCCCGCTATTCTTTCGGGGACCCGGCAGCCAGTTGGAGCAGCGCAGCCGTGGTGGTGGCAGCAGAGCAGTGGTGGCAGCGTGACGTCATCAGGGGCGGGGCTAATATTGAAAACGAACTTCTCTATATTAGAGAAATATAGAGAAGTTCGTTTATATGTATATTAGCGCCATCTTGTGGGCAAAGAGAAAACTGCAGCACAGGAGCCCAGGAAGGTACATTTTTTTTTTTATTTTGCTGCAGATCTCCCTGCCAGAATGATTTTTTTCAGGTTTTAGGGTCTGAAAGAGTGGAATTGCACCACTTTTAGACCCTAAAATCTGGAAAAAATCAGACCGCCAAGGAGGTTAAAGGGGTTCTTTCGCGAAAAAAGTAGGCAGTTAAAAAATGTGACAGATGACTTTTGGTTTTGGTTTTGGGCCGCTTCATCTTTTTAAGGGGGATTCTCAGGGCTTTCTTTGTTTTCAACAGCATTTCCTGAACAGCAGTTTAACTGCCAAAATAGCAAGATACCAGCCAGCCCCCCTAATCACTTGCACACTATTATGGCAGTTAGATTTTGCAGCTGTTGTTCAGGAAATGCTGTTGAAAACAAAGAAAGCCCTGAGAATCCCCCTTAAAAAGATGGACCGGCCTAAAACCTGTCATCTGTCACATTTTTTAACTGACTACTTTTTTCGCGAAAGAACTCCTTTAAAGGCATTTTTGCGCGCAGAAAGAAAAAACTGACATCCTGCAGGATAATTCTGCACATTTTGTCAGTTTTCTCTACCAATTAAATTAGCTGCTGTGAAAAAACGCATGTGTTTTTCTGCATACAAAACACACAATTGTGTGCTGAAAATGCATGCAGAAAAACGAGCGCAGGAAACTGAAGGACAAGTGTGCCCCCTGCCATAAACTGAGCGTACGAGCTTAAAGTGTAACAGAGACAAAAAAAAATAAAAGTTTTATACATACCTGGGGCTTCCTCCAGCCCCATGCACACGGATCACTCCCACGCCGCTGTCCTCAGTCTTCTGTATCACCGGGTTCCGTAACTTCTGCCAGTCATGGCCAGTCTGCGAAAGAGAAGTTCGCTTTCTACTTATCTCTCCGGCAGGAGAGAAGTTCGCTCCCTACATATCTCTCCAACAGGAGAGAAGTTCGCTCTCTACGTATCCCTCTGGCAGGAGAGAGGTTCGCTCTCTACGTATCCCTCCGTCAGGAGAGAAGTTTGCTCTCTACGTATCCCTCCGACAGGAGAGAAGTTCGCTCTCTACGTATCGCTCCGGCAGGAGAGAAGTTCGCTCCCTTCATATCTCTCCGTCAGGAGAGAATTTCGCTCTCTATGTATCCCTCCGGCAGGAGAGAAGTTCGTTCTCTACGTATTTCTCCAACCGTAGAGAAGTTTGCTCTCTACGTATCCCTCCGGCAGGAGAGAAGTTCGCTCTCTACGTATCCCTCCGACAGGAGAGAAGTTCGCTCTCTACGTATCTCTCCGGCAGGAGAGAAGTTCGCTCTCTACGTATCCCTCCGACAGGAGACAAGTTCGCTCTCTACATATGCCTCCGGCAGGAGAGAAGTTCGCTCTCTACGTATTCCTCCGGCAGGAGAGAAGTTCGCTCTCTACGTATCCCTCCGTCAGGAGAGAAGTTCGCTCTCTACGTATCTCTCCGGCAGGAGAGAAGTTCGCTCTCTACGTATCTCTCCGACAGGAGAGAAGTTCGCACTCTACGTATCTCTCCGGCAGGAGAGAAGATCGCTCTCTACGTATCTCTCCGGCAGGAGAGAAGTTCGTTCTCTACGTATTTCTCCAACCGTAGAGAAGTTTGCTCTCTACGTATCCCTCCGGCAGGAGAGAAGTTCGCTCTCTACGTATCCCTCCGACAGGAGAGAAGTTCGCTCTCTACGTATCTCTCCGGCAGGAGAGAAGTTCGCTCTCTACCTATCCCTCCGACAGGAGAGAAGTTCGCTCTCTACATATGCCTCCGGCAGGAGAGAAGTTCGCTCTCTACGTATCCCTCCGACAGGAGAGAAGTTCGCTCTCTACGTATCTCTCCGGCAGGAGAGAAGTTCGCTCTCTACGTATCTTTCCGACAGGAGAGAAGTTCGCACTCTACGTATCTCTCCGGCAGGAGAGAAGATTGCTCTCTACGTATCTCTCCGGTAGGAGAGAAGTTCGCTCTCTACGTATCCCTCCGGCAGGAGAGAAGTTCACTCTCTACGTATCCCTCCGACAGGAGAGAAGTTCGCTCTCTACGTATCTCTCCAACAGGAGAGAAGTTCGCTCTTTACGTATCCCTCTGGCAGGAGAGAAGTTCGCTCTCTATGTATACCTCCGACAGGAGAGAAGTTTGCTCTCTACGTATCCCTCCGACAGGAGAGAAGTTCGCTCTCTACGTATCTCTCCAACAGGAGAAAAGTTCGATCTCTACGTATCTCTCTGACAGGAGAGAAGTTCGCTCTCTACGTATCTCTCCGGCAGGAGAGAAGTTCGCTCTCTACGTATCTCTCCAACAGGAGAGAAGTTCGCACTCTACGTATCTCTCCGGCAGGAGAGAAGATCGCTCTCTACGTATCTCTCCGGCAGGAGAGAAGTTCGCTCTCTACGTATCTCTCCGACAGGAGAGAAGTTCGCACTCTACGTATCTCTCCGGCAGGAGAGAAGATCGCTCTCTACGTATCTCTCCGGCAGGAGAGAAGTTCGTTCTCTACGTATTTCTCCAACCGTAGAGAAGTTTGCTCTCTACGTATCCCTCCGGCAGGAGAGAAGTTCGCTCTCTACGTATCCCTCCGACAGGAGAGAAGTTCGCTCTCTACGTATCTCTCCGGCAGGAGAGAAGTTCGCTCTCTACCTATCCCTCCGACAGGAGAGAAGTTCGCTCTCTACATATGCCTCCAGCAGGAGAGAAGTTCGCTCTCTACGTATCCCTCCGACAGGAGAGAAGTTCGCTCTCTACGTATCTCTCCGACAGGAGAGAAGTTCGCACTCTACGTATCTCTCCGGCAGGAGAGAAGATTGCTCTCTACGTATCTCTCCGGTAGGAGAGAAGTTCACTCTCTACGTATCCCTCTGACAGGAGAGAAGTTCGCTCTCTACGTATCTCTCCAACAGGAGAGAAGTTCGCTCTTTACGTATCCCTCTGGCAGGAGAGAAGTTCGCTCTCTATGTATACCTCCGACAGGAGAGAAGTTTGCTCTCTACGTATCCCTCCGACAGGAGAGAAGTTCGCTATCTACGTATCTCTCCAACAGGAGAAAAGTTCGATCTCTACGTATCTCTCTGACAGGAGAGAAGTTCGCTCTCTACGTATCCCCCCGGCAGGAGAGAAGTTCGCTCTCTATATATCCCTCCGGCAGGAGAGAAGTTCGCTATCTACGTATCTCTCCGACAGGAGAGAAGTTCGCTCTCTACGTATCTCTCCGGCAGGAGAGAAGTTTGCTCTCTATGTATCCCTCCGGCAGGAGAGAAGTTCGCTCTCTACGTATCCCTCCGGCAGGAGAGAAGTTCGCTCTCTACTTATCCCTCCGGCAGGAGAGAAGTTCGCTCTCTACTTATCCCTCCGGCAGGAGAGATATGTAGAGGGCGCACTTCTCTTGTGCTGACTGGCCGCGACTGGCAGAAGTTACGGGACCCGATACCAGCGATTCAGAAGGCTGAGGACAGCGGTGTGGGAGTGATCCGTGCGGATGGGGCTGGAGGAAGCCCCAGGTATATATAAAACTTTTATTTTTATAGTCTCTGGTTTCCTTTAACTGAAACAGTATCTGAACCCTTTTACAATGCCCTTAGGGACGTAACACTTGGGGGGCTAAGTGGGTCTGGTCTTGCGGTGCAGAGCAGTAGCAGTTGAGTTTCCATGTGTGCACTCCTGAACTCTGCTCCTCTTTACACCCCTTACTCCGGAAGAGCCTATGGCTTCAGCATCAGCATATACTGTATACTGTAGGCATTAGGCATGCACAAGTTCATGAACTTTGCATACCCTGTAAAAAGAGTTATTTGGCTCATGCATGAAACTGCTTTCAAAGCTCTGTAGCAGAATGACTACTGTTCTGGTCAGTGACATAACTGAAATATTCCCCCCCCCCCTCAAAAACTCTGCATTCCCACCCCCAGGCCCCCATATGCGCTGCTCTCCCTCTTTCCCCCATCGATATAGCAGAGCAGTGACAGCAAAGTGTGAAACTTTACCTGCTTCAGGTGCGAGACAGGTACTCACTCTTCTCTACAATGAAGCTCTGTACCGTACAGTCCATTTCCTTGCCAGGCCTGGATTTCTTTAAAGGCCACAAAGGCCCAGGCATTGGGCGGCTGCCGCTCAAGGGGGCAACTGAAAAGGAAAGAGAGGATGCTACATATGAACGAGGAGGCTGAAAATGGGAAGTAACACAAGAAAAGGGGGAAACTGATGCTCAAGGGAGCTGTTTGTGAAAAAGTGGGGCTGCTGTACATGGATGTTACACGTGGAAGAGGGGGCTGCACACAGAATGGGAGGGGTGCTAGTTGCACATGAAAGCAGAGCCACAACATACTTAGCCTAGAGGTATAAAAATGATAAATCTGGCCTTGCTCTTTGCAGCTCCTGTCTCTGCATGTCATGTGATGTGCATCGGGAGCAGAAGGTGATAAGCTGTTTGGAGCGTGGCTACTAGAGATGTCGAGAACACAGAATTTTCCGTTCGCGAACTTCCGAAAAATGTTTGTGAACAGGGGAATCTGGCGAATCGCTATGGACTTCAACGGGCAGGTGAACTTTAAACCTTACATTACCTTATGGAAAACTTGTTTCAAAGGGTCTCACACCTGGACTGTGGCATGGCAGAGGGGGATCCATGCCAAAAGTCCCACTAAAATGTATTGAGTTGATCCAAAGTCGGGTTTTAATCCCTAAAGGGCAGAAATCACATTATGCACAGCTCTGGGTGTCAGTGGCTGTGGAGTGTCTCACACTGAGAAATGCAATAGTACTATCAGAATACAGTGACATAATAATGCACTGGAGTGGTTCTGTGTCTGCAACTTAATGAGGCAACAGCAGTAGTGTGCACACAGCTCTGGGTGTCGGTGGGCTGTGAAGTGTCATACACAAAACACACAGGAGACCGATGTGCTAGCCCTCAATAGGGCTGTTTGCTTTCACAGCTAGTGAGAAACATGGACACAGCCCTAGCTAATGCTTTCCCAACCTATCTGCAGCAAGTCTGACCCTGTTCTCACTAACAGGCAGCAGCCAGCAGAGAATTAATCCAATATGGCCACAGCAACAGCTTTTTGATAGTGGGGTGGGGGGTCCAGGAAGTGGTGCTAGCTGATTGGCTGCCGTGTGTCTGCTGACTGTGAGGTAAGGGGTCAAAGATTAGCTCAAGGATGATGTATAGGGGCAAATCGAACACACCAAGTGTTCGCTGCGAATGGGAACAGCCGATGTTTGCAGAATACTGCTCGCTGGCGAACTGTTCGGGCCATCTCTAGTGGCTACACTGAAGAGTGTGAGGACCTGCCCTTCCACTAGAAGCAGGTAAAGTATGACAATCCACTGCTCTGCAAGTGACAACAGGAGTGGGTTCCCGCAGCCTCCCTGGCGGCCGGTAAGCCCGACCTGAGCACTGGCTGTGATTACCATGTGCGCAGCTGTAAGCCTGACCTGAGCACGGGCTGTGATTACCATGTGTGCAGCGGTAAGCCCGTGCTCAGGTCAGGCTGTCAGGAATCCGCCGCCTGCTCTACTGAACTGGGTCCTGCGCGAGATCAGCGCTGCCAGCGGGATCCAGGCTTCTCCCCCTCTAATCTTTTTTTTATTTTTTCGGCTGCCGGGATCCCCAAGTCCCCTCTATTCTTCCAGGAACCCGGCGACCAATCAGTGCGCGGCGGCGGGGTGGCGTGGAGACTACCAATCAGTGCGGGGGTTGGGCTAATTTTTAAAGTGGACCTGAAGATGTGCAGGTCCAAAACAATTGTGAAAGAAAGAAGTGATTGCCCTGTCTATCTGTGTATATATATATATATATATGTATATATATATATATATATGTATATATATATATATATATATATATATATATATATATATATATATATATATATATATATATATATATATATACACACAGTATATATATACATGAACATGCATATATATACATGCATATACATACATACATGTACATACATATGTACATACATGCACATACATACATACATACATTTGTCTCTAATCACAAGTTGTAATTTGATCTCTCCCGTGTCACCTGACTGCCATGGCAGAGATGGCAGAAAAGCTTATTTGAAAGCACAGGATGGTAACAATATAGCCATTTGCTTCCCAACTGCTTCTGAGCTAAGTGCTTCTGCCTTACCGTGACCTTTCACACCGCACCCCAACGCCGTGCAATGAAAGTCTACGGAGTCGGAGACTTCCATACTGTAATGCTACGGCGCGATGGAAGTGACAATTTCTCCACATCCCCGATGCAGTTCAAGAACTACGTTACCATGTGGCTTCTGCATTGAGTTGCGGCAGTCTGCATCCTCTAGGAAGTCATGTTAGTCTACGGCGACAGGGGGATTTGAAAAAAAAATCACCGAAGCGACGTTGTGGCATGCGTGCATGGAAGCGAATTTTAACAAGATGCTTCCATGCTCTTTCGCATACCCAAAGCAGTAAGTGACAGCAAGCACACGTCACTTTTGCGTGACCGGTGGCCAGACAGGGACAAAATCACACAAAGCGTGTGTTCCCTGAAGGCCTGTTTTTGTAGTCTGAAACTGGCCTCAAGCCAATGGTAATTTAAAAAAAAATGAACCAGATACTTACCTAAGGAGAGGGAAGGCTCTGGGTCCTATAGAGCCCTCCTGCTCCTCTCACGGTGCCCTTGTTGCAGCGTTGGCTCCCCCATTTGAATCATTTGAATTTGAGGAGCCTTTGGAAGTCTTTGAGAGCCTGAGGGCTCAGTACTGCACCTGCGTGAGCGTGAGAGAGAGCATGCTTCTGCAGGTGCAGTTCGGAGCCGCCCATCTTCGAGAGCACTGGGCTCCTGAAGATTTCCAAAGCCACCTTTGGCGGCAGAGGAGCAGTATTTGACCAATTTGGTTGAATACTGCTACTGTGGGAGCCAGCGCTGGAACGCAGGGACCGTGAGCGGATCGTGAAGGCTTTATAGGACCCAGAGCCTTTCCTCTCCTTAGCATGGGCCTAACAATAGGGCCTGCAGCCCCTGCTCCCACGGGCTCAGGCCCGTTTTGGGGGGCTGGTGGGGAGGCAGCATGAGGGGAAAGCCATGGCCACACTCGGCAGGGAGGGGGGACGGTCTCCTCCTCACCTCGGGCTCTCCCCTCTGCTCCCCTCTGCGCTCCCATCCAGCTTAAATTAGTGCCTGGGCAGCGGGGAGATACATACCTCCCTTGCGTTGCACCGGGAATGTTCCTCTTTCTAGAGTCTGACGTTACTTCCTGTATAAACAGGAAGTAGCGTTAGACACTAGAGTGAGGAGTATCTGCGGTGGAACGCAAGGAAGGTATGTATCTGCCCGCTGCCCAGACACTAATTTAAGCTGGATGGGAGCGCAGAGGGGAGAGCCCGAGGTGAGGAGGGGACCGTCCCCCCTCCCCGCCGAGTGTGGCCATGGCTTTCCCCTCATGCTGCGACCCCTCTAGCCCCCCAAAACGGCCCTGGGAGGGGGGGGTTGGTGTTGGTCTATCAGAATCTCTGCAGGGGGGGCCCGGTGACTCCTAGTTACGCCCCTGCTCCTTAGGTAAGTATCTGGTTCATTTATTTTAAGCGGTTCCCATTTACTTTAAATCCTTATGTTTGCTTGATCTCAGGTTCTCTTTAAGTCCTTACTATGTGCTGTTAGTCCGCAATGCCCAGTAAATTTCCCTTATCCCTGACCTATCTCTCTCATTTCTACCTCAAATCATCTCTCTGACCATACCAGCAGAGACCTTAGCTTAGCACTTTTCTCACTATAACTACGAGAAAAAGATATACTGTTCTTTTACACGCTAGTTGTTTTTTTTTAATGTTTAAATGCTTGTCATCGCTTGTGGTTGATTGACGGTCTCATAATGCACGGAGGAGACAGACACTCCAGTGAAGCAACCACCGAAAATGTCTTTTTATGTTAATCGAAGGCATATGTGTGCTGGTGGGTGATGCGGATGATTGACTGCTTGAATCCGCAGTGTGAGGTGCTTTAGACCAATCACAACTGGAGAAACATGCTGGATGTGGATAGAGATAAGTAATGTGAGGTGAATAAAGCAAAATGTTCTGGATTTACCTCCATGAGGTTCACTGGAGCACTAGTTTACCTCACAGATCCTAAATTGTTAGTAAAGGTGGCCCAGGGGACCACGCTGTTACTCACATCACTGTCATATTTGATGCAGCGGTTTCAGAGAAATTCCCTTTGGAAAAGTCAATCACATGACTCAGGTTTCATTCACAAAAGCTTGCAGCAGCAATTGCTTGGGGAGACAAAGTTGGAGATTATATAAAAATGGCAAATTGTGTACAGTGGTGGGAGGGGCCATTTGGGCCATTTTATAATGTATGAGGTCAGTTGGGTGCTGCAATCGTGTGCTCATTTTTGGTAGTCGGGCATTTTGGAGCCCGATGCGGCCAGTAGCCGATCAGCTACTACACAGTACTCAATGGTTGTAACCGATTGTGGATGGTCGTTAGGGTGCCAGGTTTCCAGGTTCATTCTAGGTACGAGAGGTGGGGGTGGGGGGTTAGGTGGCGTGGTTAAGGTTAGGCTCTTACAGGGTGGTGATTAGGCATTAGGTATGGGTCTTCTTTTTAGGCACTTAGTGGGGGTTAGGGTTAAGCAATAGGTGTGTGTGTGTGTGGGGGGGGGGGGGGGGTTGGGAATAGGCATCTATTAGGCGAGTTAGGGTTAAGCATTAGGTAGGGATCTTCTTTTTAGACAGTTGTGGATGGTTAGGGTTAGGCAATAGGTGTGTGGTGGTGGGGGGGGGGAGATCAGGAATAGGCACCTATGGGGGGGGGGGGGGGGGCTGGGGATTAGGATTCGGTAATGGGGGGGGGGTTAGGAATAGGCATTTAAGGGGGGGGAGGGGGCTAAGAATAAGCACCTACAGGGGGGTTAGGGTTGGGCATTAAGTGGGGGTTAGTGATAGGCACTTATAGAAGAGGGTTCAAGTGAGAATGGCTACCTGGGTAGTGCATAGTAAAATATTGGTAATTTAAATGAACAATATTTTACTATTAGGCCCTTCCACACTTGAAACCGTCTGTTTTGGTGCAATTCTCCTGCAACCACACCGCAACAATCCCCAAAAGGTCACACTGCATGTTACCACTGCGGTGCAACCATACAGTGAGGCATACTTCACAATAAAAGCATGCCTTACCTCTGAGTGAACCGCACACGACGCACTGCAGCTTCTGCATCACCACGACAGGACCCGCTGCACTGCGATCACTACTATAGTCCCATCTGCAGCGGGATGCAGAGCTTTTGTGAGACACAAAGGATCGCACTGTGGTAAGTGTGAAAGGGCTCTAAGTAGCACCGTCCAGCACCCAACTAATGCAATGGCGGCAGCACTGACATACGCTTTACATTTTGTAATGCTTAGATGGCAAGATGGGAAAGGCACTGTAACAGATACTATTAAAGAAGTCACCAGGGCTGGTTCTAGACTTTTTGCCGCCTGAAGCTGTGCATTGCAGGTACTGGCACTACGCTTACCTCCCTCTGCTTCCTCAAGAGATTAGCGGATTAGTGATGGGATCACCAGCCACAAGTGAAGTCCTGCTTCCTCTCTGCCTACAGCAGCGCCTCATGTGACCCGTTAGCATGTAACAGGTCACATGAGTCACCGCTGTAGCCATGGATACAGGACGCTGGATGGGCGGGCGGATGGATATCCCATTGCTGGAACGCTGAGAGCAGGTGAGTGAAGTGGCGCCGCACATCTAGGGATGGGTAGAAGGGGGAGTACGGAGGGGGGGGGGGGGGGTGTGTGGGGAGGGGGGCCGCCTCTTGCAGCCCTCTGATTGCTGCTGCTCTGAAGCACATGATTTACATTGCTTCATGGAAGAACCACCCCTGGGTGTGGCCACCAGTGATAAATTTCGTAATGTAAATCAAGTTGTGGAAAGATTTTCATCAGGCAAACAGTGACAGCCATAAATCATCTATAAATAAATATTGTAAAAAAATAAGCAGTTTTACTCATCATGTTATATTCAACAAAGTTCCTCTTTAAAGGACACCCGAGGTGACATGTGACATGATGAGATAGACATGCGTATGTAGCACATAAATAACTAAGCTGTGTTCCTTTTTTTCTTTCTCTCCCTCAAAGAGTTAAACATCAGGTATGTAAGTGGCAGTTCCTGTCAGAGCCAGGACTGGGTCAGACTACAGTGTGACCCTCGCTGATAAGAAATTACAACCATAAAACACTTTCCTAGCAGAAAAATGGCTTCTGAGAGCAGGAAAGAGATAAAAAGGGTCAATAGTTCTTAGATTTTGGCTCTGGCATACTTCAATGAATGTGTCATTGAGTAAAAACTATAACACAGTAAAAAGTTAAAAAGTAGATTTAAATATAAAATGAAACTGTGGAATATCTTAAAAAGTCATTTTTAGGAGAAGGAGGATAGATACAATTGTTTATTTCATTAGTTTATTTTCACCTCGGGTGTCCTTTAAAGCCTAGGTTCTCAACGGGTGGTACGCGTACCCCAGGGGGTACTTCTGATGGTTCCAGGGGGTACTCAGGCTTGATATACTTAACCAAGAATAACAAATTAAGAGTTTTAGAAAATGATCAATCTTATATAAACAACACCAAATTAGTGGTTTAGCTAATTAAAAGCAATAGTAAATGCTGGGAAATTGTTTAGAACCAATTATCATGTACTACGATTAAATATATATTTGTCAAGGGGTACTTGTGATAATGTTTACTATGCTAGGGGGTACTTGGTGAGTACAGAGTTTTAAAATGGGGAACATACCAATAAAATGTTGAGAAACCCTGCTTTAAAGGACCACTATCGCGAAAATTGTTGCTGTCGCTTACAGTAGGTAGTCGAAATCTGACAGAACTGACAGGTTTTCGACTAGCCCATGTCCTCATAGGGGATTCTCAGGGTTTTGTTTATTTTCAAAAGCATTCAGTGAATGGAAGTTGCTCTGTCCAACTGCCCAAAAAATTGTGTAGCGAGCAGGGAAGCTGGCCAGCATCATTTTATAAATCATTTTCAGGGAATGTCTTTATAAATAATAAAAGCCTTGCTGAGAATCCCCCATGAAGAGATGGCCTAGCCCGAAACCTGTCGGTTCTGTCAGATATCAATTACCTATTGTAAGTGACAGTAACATAGGAGAAAGCTAATTTATGGCTCATTTTACTCTGGAAGAAACGTACTTTTTATTTGTGTATGTTTACATGTATTTTAAATTCTACAATTTTTCACGATAGCAGTCCTTTAACACATCCATATGTTTTTGTGTTGTGGAAGGAAACCAGTTTTCCCAAAGTTGCAGCCACTGAACAGCTCCCCCCATCGCTGGCCAGGAGAATAACAGCAGCGTCCGTTTGTCTTGGAAGTGTCATCCAGACTGGTACATGTGTTCATGGGAACAAGGATTGGGATTGGCCTGCAGAGAAGCCTGGGAGCTGGCACAGCAACACAGCAACATGCCTAATTACAATACAGCAAACAGCTGCAGAGTGTGAATGTGTGTGACACTTCCATGGTGAATTTGCATTCCGTCCTCTTGGCAACAGTACGATTGACAACCTAACAATTTTTTATTTATTTTCGTTATTTTTTTTTTTTTAACACATCAGGATTTCATACACAAATACTGTCAAAGCGTGCAGTTTTCCTGCCTTCAAGCAGCAGACACATAAGACCTTAGTGGTTGGAGAACAGGGAGGAGAACTTAACCTCTTGCCGACCACTCCACGCTGATTGGCGTTGAACGCGGCGGCAGTCTCAGGACCACTCCACGCCAATTGCCGGGAAGTCCTGAAGTCCTGGGGCAGGGGGTTGCAGGAGATTGCGCATGCTGATGCGTCATTAGTCTCCCAGCGGCTGCCTACACTGTACAGCGCTGCGATCTAAGGCAGCGCTGTACTGGGGACAGCCATTTGACACGGCTGTCCAGCTGGGGGAGACATGAGCGATTGGCTCTCATAGGCTGATGCCTATGACAGCCGATCGCTGTCACAGGCTGACGGCGGGAGTGAGGGAGGGTTAGAAAAATCAATAATAAAATAGGTTTATTTATAAAAAAAAAAAATAGAATAAATATTTACAAAAAATAAAAAACAAACAAACATCCTGAGAGCGATCAGAGCCCACTAACAGAAATCTCTGTTGGTGGGCAGAAAAGGGGGGGATCACTTGTGTGCTAGGTTGTACAGCACTGTAGCAAGGCCTTAAAGCTGCAGTGGCCTAATTAGTAAAAAAAAAATGGCCTGGTCAATAGGAAGGTTTAAGCCCGTGGTCCTTACAGAGTAACTCCAGTGAAAATAATGTAATAAAAAAGTGCTTCATTTTTACAATAAATAATTATGTATAAATGATTTAGTCAGTGTTTGTCTATTGTAAAATATTTTAAATCCTTGATTTACATTCTGACATCACATGGTGACATTTTTACTGCTGGCAGGTGATGTAGCTGCTGCTTGCTTTTTTGGCAGTTGACAACAGCTGTAAACAGCTATTTCCCACAATGCAACAAGTTTCACAGACAGGAAACTGCCAGGACCATGGTCCTCAGAGTTTCTTGTGGGAGGGGTTTCACCACAATATTAGCCATACAGCGCCCCCTGATGATCCGTTTGTGAAAAGGAATAGATTTCTCATGTAAAAGGGGGTATCAACTACTGATTGGGATGAAGTTCAATTCTTGGTCTGAGTTTCTCTTTGAGTGGTTAAAGCGGACCTAAATTCAGATCTTCCTCTCTGTTGTAAAACATAAGCAACAGCACAATAATAAATCTGCAGTGTGTCTACTTCCTGCTTCCATGGAAACAGAGAAAGAGTTAACAGCCTATGTTTCCATATTAGCTGTGTCTGCCCAGACTGTTGAATTTCCGTTCTGACACAGCTGAGAGATCAAATTATATTTGTGATTGCTTGAAGATAAGAGGGAATTAGACAGGCTCTTCTGGCAGTTGTGAATCAAACGTTTTTTGTTTTATTTTGTCTTATGCATACATGTATGCCTTGATTTACTGGATGGTTAGAGTGATAGGATTAGTTAGTGAGTCATGGTCAGTAACTGGTGAGAAGAACATTAGTCATTTCATGTAGGTAAAAGTAGAACTGTAGAAAAGAGGATACAAAAATGGAAATTGGGAGGTAGTTCCATTGATGTTCGGATACCCCAATCACAAACTTGAGTAAATCCGGCCACGGCAGAATCAAAATCCGGATACGCCATGATCACGGTCGTGATCATGAATTTGACTTTAGCGTGCATGGATTATAAAGGTGGTCAGTGGCTACAACTTACATTTTTTTTTCAAAAAGACCTTATAGTTTTTAAGAAAATCATTTTTAAAGTTTCAAATAAAAAAGTATTTGTGATTAAAAAACCACCAAAACCTGCCATCTTTAGCAGTTAATAGCAAAGCCCCCTTACATGATATAAACAGCAAATTTGCAGGATATGTTAAGTAGCACAGTGTGAACAAGGGGATTTTTTTATTTTTTCTTCAAAAAGCCCTTATAGTTTTTCAGAAAATTGATTTCAAAGTTGCAAAGAAAGTTTCAAAGGAAAAAGTATACATGTAAATGTGGTAAATACATTAACTGTCATTTACTGCATTTAAATGTATACCATTACCATACCATTTTCCTTTGAAAACCTAAAATCGATTTTCTCAAAAAACTATAGGGTCTTTTTGAAAAAAAAAATCACCTTGTTCCCACTGTTCTACTTAACGTATCCTGCAAATTTGGTGTTTATATCATGTAAGGCCTAGTGCACACCAAAACCGCTAGCAGATCCACAAAACGCTAGCGGTTTTGGGTGCAGATGACAGAGTTTAGTCTCAGTGCACACCGGGCGGATCTTGATGCGATCCGCCGGGTGTTCACCGGCCGCATCCGCCTCAGCATCCGCATGGCTAATGTATCTCTATGGGCTGGTGCAAACCGGCGGTTTGAGGTTTTTAGCAAACCGCAAATTTGCAGCAAGAGGCACGTTTGCGGCTTGCTAAAAACCTCAAACCGCTGGTATGCACCAGCCCATAGAGATACATTAGCCATGCGGATTTTCAGGCGGATTCGGCCAGCGGATCCGCCCGGTGTGCACTGGGCCTAAGGGGGATTTGCTATTAACCACTAAAGTCGGCGGGTTTTCAGGTTATACTCACGACCGTGATCACAGATTTAGCCGTGAATTGGACCACGGATTTGGACCACGATCATGAATGCATTCGAACTGAATCGGTGATCGAGAGGCGATCACGTATTCGGAAAGACGGAATCCAACCTCATGATTAGGAAAAACAGCTCCTGAAAATGGGTTACACGTGATCACGAGGCCGTGGAGAGCAACACTGGTTAGTTCAATGTTGAAAGGATTGTATATTTACGGATAGGTTTGTTTTTTTAGGAATATGGACAATTGTGGTCTATGCTGGAATTCCAATATGGTGTGAGTAGAACATCGACACAGACTGAGGACGGTTGTGTGTCTCCCTGGCTTTTGAAAACAAGACTTAGTGGTGAATAGATTTTGTTTTTGAGAGGTGATATGAAGAGGGAGTGGGATTGACCCAGTGTTTTTCAATGCAAAGTTGGTTTTCAACTCAATGAGCGGACTCATTAGTTTCGAGGATGTGGAAAATCTCTCCATAAGTAGTGATAAATTATATGGTCTGAAATTGTACTATCGTTTCGAATGGGAAATCTGCTCATCATTATTGAGTGGTGCAGGTATCACCAAGGCAAACAGTGTCAGCCATGGGGCCCGGAGCCAAAGGGGGGGGGGGGGGACTAAACAAAATTTTGCTATGGGGCCCACTGAATTTTAGCTATGCCCCTGTCACTATTACTACATCAGGGTGTGTAAGGATGGGTGCACACATGGCAGAAACACTAGCATAGCGGGATACGCTGCGTTTTTGCCGCTAATGGAAGTCTATGGGCCGAAGGAAAAAAACGCATGTAAAAAAACGCATATGCGTTTTACAGTATGCGTTTCACAAAACTCTGGTTCTGTTGCATAATATGCCGGATGGCTGCCAAAACGCACATAATGAAGGTCAACGGGAATGCAATGGTATGCGTTTTTCATGCGTTTTTGCTTTAAAAAATAGTGATGCATTTTCTCTTTCTGTTGTCTTCTTTGTGATTTGCATAAAATGCAATAGAAAAACACATACAAAAAGCATATGCGTTTTGTATTAGTAAACCACAAATACATAAAAACGCATGCCAAATGCATCAAAAAACGCAAACGTACAAAGGCGCACCAAAAACACACGAAAAAACGCAACGCACATGGCAAAAAAGTTACATTTCAGGCTATGTCATATGTGAACCGAGATGAACGCTTTGGCACAAAATAAACATATCCCCCCAATAGATTTTACAAAATAAATACTATACCTGGTATTTTTGCCGCTCTGGTGTGCCATTTTTTTGTGTTTTTTTGTTTTTTTTTACTAAAACTCCATACAAAACACAGTTCATCTGAAAAGCATATTATTTAGTGGGCTGTGTTTTTCAATATACCCTTACATTAGCAGCTCCTCCCATCTCATTACAGCTCTCGGTGATGCTGTGAATATACAGAACAGGAAAGCACAGCCAGCAGGGTGCAGGCTTGGGCTTGAACAGACATCAGAGAAGACAGACTCGGCTATAATGATTCCTGAGTAAAGGCAGACTGAATGCTCAGTCTTATCAGGGCTGATAACCAGCAGGCTGAGCAGTGAAGGATGAAACAGAGAGCAGGGTAGGTGTTTTCTCTAATGTTCCCACTGATATACAGTATATGGTAAAATACATGAGTGTGCTTTGTCTCTGGTTCACTTTTAGCAATGTTCTTAGCAACATAGTATTTCAATGCAAACAGTACTAATGACCAAGCCTTCAAGGACAGGGCTCTCTCACCCTTTTGTGTCTTGGATTTTGTCACACATTTATTCATAATAATTCTGTCACAGTTATTACCAATTCTGTACTTTGTACCAATTCTGTATTTTGGACCAACTCTGTATTTTGTACCAACTCTGTATTTTGTATACTGGTGTTTATCATCGTCTGTATTATTTTGCACCCCGTGTTTGTTTTTTACTTTGTACACATGAAATATGTTGGTGTTTTATAAATCAATCATAATACAGTAGAATCCCTTTATAGTAAACTCCAACTTACCAGGAAAAGTAGTTTACTATATCAGAATTGGTCATACATTGTATATTTATCCAGATGCATTTGCTGGGACCTGTGGACTGACTTTACTATATCCAGAGGTTTACTATATCAGAGTTTACTATAATACTCGTTACTATAACGAGATTGTACTGTAATAATAGCAATAATAAGAATACTAATAATAATTAACCACTTCAGGATCTTTGCTGCCCTGTATACTTAACTTTTAGATCAGGGGCATAGATATGCTTAATGTTTACTAACCGTCCGCCGCCATTCGCAATCACCACGCCGTTTCCGTTCACCTCGCCATCGCAATCCCCTCCTTCCATGATTGGAGTATGGGAAACAGCTGTTCCAAAACCTGATCACTGTGGCTGTGATAAATCAGAGCCTGCAGCAGCGAGACGCAGGCTCTCATTCAAAGAAGTGATGCTTCCGTGTTTATATTTATGGGCAAAAAGTAAAAATACACCCAAATAGACCATTATACATTTTTACATGAAAAATTATGATTTGTTTTATTTTATTATTTTTTAACCCCTTCCACCCCTGCTCCATAGTTACCAAAATAAAGCACACAGAAAAAATACACCTTTATTTCCAGATAAAATATTATTGCCATACATTGTACTAGGAATACAATTGAAACATTATAATAAACCGGACAAATGGGCAAATAAATCGTGTGGGCGGGACACGCTTGACGGCAAGAAGGTGAAGAAGAATACGTGTAGCCAGGGGCCTATTAGTCGGCCGAAAAACAAAACTAACCCATGGCGGGGACCGGAGGACATCGAGGACCAGCGAGGGCACAGGACAGCTGCAGGGGGTTGGGGAAGCCCCAGGTAACTGAAACTTTTTATTTTTTCCAGGGTTAAGGTTCCCTTTAAGGGAAAAAAAACCTGTGATCCTGAAGTGGTTAATAATAATCTGTATTAAAATCTGTATTTTAATGTAAATGCTTCAACTAGTGGAACGTTTTTATTAAACACATTCTGAAGTTGTCCTTTAGGAATTCATCTTTATTTTTTTTCTATGTGAAAAGCTTTCTATGAAAACACGTAGAACAGCTATATAAAGCCCAAACACACTCAGCAAAAACCAGGCGCCCCCGGCATTCTTTGTGTGCCCACAGAACTCGTCTGTTGCCAAGACGGCCAGCTCACACCATCTCCCATCCTTATTAAGTGTTCTGCGGAGACCGTGTCAGGCTTTGCTCACGGGACAGAGGAATTGGCAGGGAAGACGGAGAATGTTGGGGGTCTCGCGGTTCTGTCATCATCCACATTCCGCTCATATTTTCTGCGTTCTCTTTCTAACCGCACTGTTTTCAAAAACAAAGAGTTTCATAACGTGTTTTACTTATTTTACTATTATTTTTGTTTCTTTTTTGTCTCTGTTTTTACTTTTTATAATTGCACATAAAAAATAAAAATAATTGCCCTTTTTTGCAAATAAAAAAAACAAACAAATAGTGGAGCTAATATTGACTAATTCATCACTGCCCTGCCGCTGCATTGCCCATGGCTGCTCTTTTCCCTAGGAAGTGCATTGTGCACTTAGTGGAGAACAGCAGTGGAGCATTATACATCACCTTCTCCCGGTGTCAATACGGGTCTTTCTTCACTTCCTTTTCAGGTAGCAAGTGCCACACAGCCAGCAAATTACCATTCCATCCTTGTCACATGTCATGGGACTGAAGCTGCATGGTGATTGGCTGGCTACACAGCACTTGCAAACTGAAGAGGAAGCAAACAGGGACCTGTATTGCTGCCAGAAGCAGGTAGTGTTTAACCCTCCGCTGCCCCTCTGTATTATGTACAGGACCAGACCCGCCCCCCCCCCCAGCTCTCGGCAACGCCCCCTCACCTCCCACGTGATGGAGGTTAGAGGGCGGACCTGGCTGACAGATCTCTGCAGTGAGGCAGGGGCAGTCAAGTAAGTAGATTCGCCCTCGCCACCATTATATGGATTCCGGCTAGAATGTGGCTCTATTGCAATGCTCCAGTCATAGTTTTCGCTATTGTAGTACCCTTCCTTTTAGTGTCCAACAATGGCTCCTCCCAGGGCCGGATTTACCATAAGGCACTGTAGGCACGTGCCTACAGGCGCCTAAAGATGGAAAGGCAGCTTACTCACCTCCCCAAGTGACTCCCTTTTGCCTTCCCTGTGCAGAGCCCTGAGCGGAGTGTAAATGAGAGATTACTCACCCGGGTCTCAGCATCCCACTGACTAGATCTCCCAGGGGCACCTCTAGCTACCTAATACTTGGGGGCACCTTTAGCTAACTTAATACAGAGCATAGCTCTGGCTACCTAATGCTAAGGGGCATCTGTAGCTACAGTACCTACGACGTTGAAGGGAAGTAAGGGAGGAGTGACAGCTTGGACAGCCAGCACACTTGCTGAGCAGTTCAGTGGGTGTTTGTAGGTTCGTGGAGGGGGAAGTCTAGGGTGCCAGGATATCTATGCCTATAGGCTCCTGTGATGTAAATCTGGGTCTGGATCCACCAGATTGTTATAGAGCTGAGCTCTCTATTATAGAGCTCCCTTTATTATGCTCTTAGTTATATTCCACTCCCGAACTTCCATTGACCGTTATGAGAGAGTAGAAGAGCGATAACTCCAAATTTAACACACTTGTTCCCCATTCACACCCTTGCAACACTAATGGTCACATGACCCCAAACTTTGACCTTCTTCACTTACGGGTGTACTCACTTTTGTTGCCAGAGGTTTTGACATTCATGGCTGTGTGATGTGTTATTTTGATGGGACAGCAACTTTCCTCTGTACTACAAGCCGTGCACCGACTACTTTACATTGATTCAAAGTGTTATATCTTCAGTGTTGTCCCATGTAAAGATGGAATAAACTATTTACAAACATGTGAGAGGTATTTTGAATTTATATATATATATATATATATATATATATATATATATATATATATATATATATATACCAATATCCTTTATTTTAACAAGTTTAGTGGTTTATAGTGTTGTCTGGGTCACAGGTTTCTATGTGTGTTTGTTTTGGAATTCAGAGGGTTAATACTAGTAACTGTCTCTACTAGTTCACAGATCCTCCGAAGAAATGGGCTCTCGGCCACGAAACGCATCAATCCTGTTCTGTTGAATTCTATTTTATGGCTGTGTCATTGAAAGACCCGTTGGATTCCTATTACGCTTTACACTTTCTGTTGTAAGCTGTAAGAGCATTTATGGTTCCCCTCTGTACCCCTTATAGTGTACTTTTTGAAAGTGTTTTGTTATGTTCCTTCTATCGGGTTTTTTTTTGGGGGGGGGAGGGGGGGTGATAATATAATAAATGTTGTGTTTTTGCCTTATCTTTGGTGGGTGTCAACTTTACTAACTCCGTATTGTGGTCCCTTTTACAATTGAAGCTTAAACCTTTGTGTCGCCCTATTTTACGTTCTTACGTTACCCTATTTTTTGCATTACCATAACGTTGTGTTACCCTATTTTACCATAAGGGACCGCAAAAGCAATGAAAATCTTCAGCATATTACAGCAACCACCACACTTAAAGCGGGATTGTTACCATTAAAATCAAATTTCAACATCAACTGGGCAAAGTGAGCGTATTAAGTGATTAAAAATTCAAAACATTCAATCAAAACTTTTTCTGTTGCTATGGTTTGGAGTGATCAGATACCTTAGGAGCACTGGCCCTTTAATAGCTATTGCCAAACAGTTGCATGCTGGGGGTTCTTTTTATCTATTAAATATTCCTCCTCTTCCTTTTATTTCCCTGCCTAGCTGCCTAGCTGAAACATGATCCTCTGATCACTTGTGTTTACAAGCAAGGCTGAGGTGACTCAGCGATTGGAGGAGAAAAGAAAAAAAAATGAAGGGAAGAAATGACATCAGTATTTAGCCTCAAACTGTGGGCAAAAGACATGGCCCCCACCAGGAACAGAATTCTCTAAATTTACTATATAAAATTCACTGAAATCAAAATGTGGACAGTACAATACATGTGTTATGTAAGTAGATCAAGTATTTATCTACCTATATACCCGTATTTCGTGCCGTATAAGATGCTCCGGAATATAAGACGCACCCAGGTTTAGAGGGCAAAAACCAGAGAAAAAAAACATATACTAAGCCTGGTGCATCCATATTCCAGGAGCATCTTGTACATGTTATCCCTCTAATGGTGTCCTCATGTCTCCACCATTGTGTTTCCCATGTCTGCCCTAAGTGTCCTCCTGTGTCGCATTGTCTCCCCATGTGTCCTCTGTGTCCCCAATACCTGCCCCATGTGTCCTCTGTGTCCCTCATACATACCCCATGTGTAACCCGTGCCTGCCCTATGTGTCCCTCATGCATGCCCTATGTGTCCTCTGTGTCCCCCATACCTGCCCCATGTGTCCTCTGTGGCAACCCTGCATGCCTCATGTGTCCTCTGTGTGTCCCTCATGCCTGCCCCATGTGCCTGTGTCCCCCATGTGTCCTCTGTGTCACCCATGCATGCCTTGTGTCCTCTATGTGTCCCTCATGCCTGCCCGATGTGCCTGTGCACCCATGTGTCCTCTGTGTCACCTATGAATGCCTTATGAGTCCCTCATGCCTGCCCTATGTGCCTGTGTCCCCGTGTGTGTGTAAACTGTGGCTGCACCTGACGTGTGCCCCTGCCCTCTCCCGATGCCTGTTATGTGTTCCGCTGCGTGTCCCCCGTGAGTGTTTACTATGCCCGCTCCCCCGCCTGCCTTATCTCCCTCCCCATGTGGTTGCTGCCCCCCGGGTGTTAATCTGCAGCGGGCTTACCTCTCCGCCATGCCCGCGAGGATTGGAGACTTCTTTCACAGCCGCGCATCTCGCTCTAGTGATTGGCATGTGATGATTGCGTCATTATCACATGCCGATCACTAGAGCGAGATGCGCGGCTGTGAAGGAAGTCTCCAATCCTCGCGGGCATGGCGGAGAGGTAATCCGCTGCAGATTAACACCCAGGGGGCAGCAACCACATGGGGGACGGAGATAAGGCACACGGCGGGAGCGGGCATAGTAAACACTCGCGGGGACACGCAGCGGAACACATAACAAGCATCGGGAGAGGGCAGAGGCACACGTCAGGTGCAGCCACAGTTTACACACACAGGCAGGTAATTCCCGACATGGCGGCTCGTGGTCCGTATCGGCGGGCGTTTATATGTCGGGGATTCCCTGCCTTTGCCGTATAAGATGCAGGGACTTTTTTTCCCTATTCTTTGTGGAGAAAAAGCGCGTCTTATACGGCAACAAATACAGTATGTGTTATTTTTTTTCCCTGGCATAGTATGGCTAGTCCTCCTGACGACCGACGAGAATCCCAGTAACATACTACCTGTCCAGCAGGGAGTACGTCACTGAGCGGGGGCGGTGCTATGCATATTACCCTGTCCAGCAGGGAGTACGTCACTGAGCGGGGGCGGTGCTATGCATATGACTCTGTCGGCACACTCTGCCACAGGGTCATATGATTGTTGCGTCAGGAGCGTCTAAATGCACCGCAATGCAAAAATCAAGTGTAAAAACCAGCCTCAAAGTTCTTCTATTTGAGATGAGTTACGCCACTCGCACCTTTTGAACTTGCTAGTTTGCTGAAACACACCATTAATTGTTGATTCCGTGATTGGCCGTTGTCACTCAGAGCGCTGGCTCTGTTCCCACTACCTCAAGCAGAGCTCAGAGGGAAACATTATGTAACTACGCAGCTGTGAAAATCAAAAGCATGTTGAGGTAGGACAGCCGGGCGCAGAAGTGTGCGCGCTCTGAATCTACCTAATACAAAGTGAGCAGCCAGGCTTTGATTTAGACTGAAGTTCAAACAAGTTGGAGGCACTTGGGATTCAGCTAGGATTTCCAGGAAGATCCCATTTTCCGCTCCCCAGTGAAGAGAATCTCATATTCTTTAAAGGAGACAAAGAGGAACTTCACTAAGTACTATTTCCATCTCCACTCCGTGAGAACAACTCTTAAAACAACACAGCGACCGTATGAGAAGTCTCACATGCTACAATCTTATGAATATTGGTCTTAATGAGGACCATGTGCCGGGACAGGTGCAGGACGCCTTAAAGGATAACTGTATTAACACACGTAAGTACAGTTACGCTTGCCCTCAAGAGTGCATCAGAATCGAAATTGAACTTCCAGCCTGAGATGCCTGGATAAAGAGACCTGGTAACTGGGGGCTATTCATTCACATCGTAAAAATAAAATAAATAAAATATTTTTTAATGTTTTTTTTTTAAAGAGATCCCGAGGTCAACCTCCGGTCAAAAATCAAATGCTTATCTAAGGTGAGGGAAACCTCTGGATCCTGCAGAAGCTTCCCACAACATCCTCCAGACATCTGTCACCACCCAGGACCCTCCTGTACATTATAATAATGATCCTCTTGCCAGGGGCGTGCCTACAGGCGCCATATTTGGCAGAGGCGTCTCCCCTCCCTTTCCCTCTCTCAGCAGAGCCGGGGGGCGATGACACTCATCACCCAGTTCCACTCCGGCAGCCGCAGGCATGTAGCTAGGAGCAGAGATCCGAGGCTTAATCGGTACTTCATATGAATGTGAGAGTAGCATGGTGGGCAATGTGGGTATTGCATCCTCCTCCCTCTGTCCCTGCAATGCATCAGCTGCAGCTCAGGTCAGCCGTGCACTCTGGCCACACACACTGCCATTTTCCAACCTGCTCTTCTCATCTTGGTGGTGGTGGTGGTGGGGGGGGGGGCTTTGAGGCAATGTAAGGTGGTGACTAGTGGAGTTGTGTGTAAACCCATCCTCAATTGCATGTAGCCTATTTTGTAAGTAACTAAGGTCAAATATAAAATTATTATCCAAGATTTTGCTGACCAGGCGCACTCTTTGATTTACATGGCTGCTAGGTTTATGTCCATTTAGCTCTTTATGTGATAAAATATAGGGGTCAGGATTGGGGGTGTGGCCTATATTGAGGGATCGAGTTTAGGGCACTAGAATCTCTGTGCCTACACACTTCTGAATTGTAAACCTGGCCCTGCCTTTTGCACAGTAGCACAGAGCCACTTGTACTTGAAGGAGAAAGCAGCCGCGCTAGTGCTTGAAGGGAAATGCAAGCTTTAGAACCCGACAAGAGCTTGTTGGATTATTTGGGGGTCCATGCTCAGCAGCGGTAGACTGGAGGACAGCACAGGGAGCCTCCATAGGATCCAGAGGTTTTCTTCTTCGTAGATAAGTATTTGACAGGTTTGAGCTGAGGTTCGCCCCAGGTAAACTTTAACTAGGGATACACTTTGCCATGGTGACCACTCATGGGCGCACACAAGAATTGTAACCACAGCACACATTCCTTTTAGCCAGCTGACTAGGTCATGTTGGGCATAATGGGATTGAGATTCTCTGCTGGCGAAACATGCTACGTTGAACCAGAGCCGGGACAAGGTCCTCCAGCACCCAAAGCTGAGACACCAAAGTGCGCCCTCCCCATCCCTCGAACCCCAGCCGTCACACACTGATTGCTATTAGACTAAGAGGCGCCCCAGGGCCCCCAACCCCCCCAACACCTTACTCTCTAGTTATCTGGCTTGCAGTCACTGTTGTGTCCCCTTTTCTTATTTCTCTCTGCTTCAAACACAATAGAGGAATGATAGCTGAGTGAGTTGTGCGCCCCCTCCTATACTGCGCCCTGAGGCTGGAGCCTCTCTCGCCTTTGCCTCGGCCAGGCCCTGCGTCGAACTACCATCTCTACTATTAACTCTTTGTGGTAATGGGTAAGGGTTACTAATGTACTCATATCCCCTGGCAAGTGGCAGAAATAGAGTTATAATTAAAGTCGCGTGTGGCATACATGCAAAAACGGGGCAAAGAAATTAGGGCGCGGGGTGAAACCGAAAAAAGTGAAGCCGGAAATGTCCCAGTGGTGTTAATCACTATTCCCCCTCCAGGCCGCCATGTACAATCGACTGGACACACTCAATTATCTCTTGATTTGATTAAGTGATCGAATCAACTAGTCAACCTTACAGCAAAATCGCCAGATGTATGGCCAAATTAAGTAATCTATTGCAGCCTGTGCAGTTGGTGTGGTAAACTGGTAATCACACAGCTTTCTGATGATGATAAACAGCTCTGAACCCATTAACACTGGTCTCTGCTTCATCAGAAGCCCAGGAGATAAGCCATAACTGGGCTATCTTCAAAGTAAATCACCGAGATCTCAGGGGGACAGTCACTTCCTCTTAACTCTTTGAAGCTGTGATCAGTTAATGAATGGGCAGGACGTGATAATTGCTGGGTAGGCCTCCGCTGTAAGAGAATGAGTGATGGTCCTTCCTCCTGATGGCTGCGGACCTTAAACATGATGCGTATAAAGCTATCAGCCACGAGATCTAGAACATATCTCAAGGTCACGGCGAGTTCACCAGGTTGAGTAAATGAAATTTGCCATGAGGTCATATTTTTGACATTATTTGCGGGAGATTTTTTTTTTTTGCTTCAGCAGCAGGGCAGAGAGCGAGGTAATTATATCCATGTGTTGCAGATTGATGGCCATATGGAAGCCTCTGGTTGCAGTATCGCAGCAGCCCCTTGGTAGTTGTCAGCATTTCTTCACTGCTTGATGCAGTACTGCGAAGTGATAAAACTGGCTTCAGCTCTGCCCCCTGGCTGGGGACGACGGCCATTGCTCTGCCTCATTTAGGGCCACACATTAAAGGGCTATTCCTCTTTAGCACACATTTCACATAATTGTAATATTGCATCGTAATTAACAATTGTAATTAATTTCATTTGAAATCATAATCAGGAACCTTAATATTGCAATTTTGCATAATTTTGTGCCGACTTTAGCAGTGAATAGAAAAGCCCCCATACATGCTACAACAAAATGGCTACATATGTTAAAGTGAACCTCCGGACTAAAAATCCACTCAGCAGCACTGAAAAGGCGTGGTGTTTCTGTAACAGTTTCGCAGCATCAGAGCTTTGTTTTTTTTACCAAAGCATCATTTTTAGCTGCATTTTTAGCTAAGCTCCACCCATCAAAGAAAACTGCCCGGGCTTTTTTCCCTGATGCTGTGCAAAGCACGATGGGATTTTCTATGTTGTTATTCACGTTGCCTAGCAACTGGGAGGGGTGCTCAGGACACAGGACAGTTGGAACTGTGTCTCATGCTTCCTGTCACCTCCTTTCAAACAAAAAGATGGCTGCCCCATGAAATCACAAACATTTGCCTGTTCTTTTAAAACAGGGTGGGTATGAGATTATATTACCTATCTATTTTAATTAACATAACTAATGTAACTTAATGACAGTATGTTTGTTTAGACTGAAGTTCCTCTTTAAGGAGAATAATGGGTACAAAAAAAGCCCTTGTCGTTTTTGAGAAAATCAATTTTAAAAATGCAAAGGAAAAATGTCATTTTTCTGAGTTTAAAAATAAGTTTTCCTTTGCATTTTTAAAATCAATTTTCTCAAAAACTACAAGTTCTTTTGAATATTTTTTTTTACGTTTTCCCACTGTTCTCTTTACCATACAATTTTGATGACAGTAGAATGTGCAAGGGCTTTGCTATTAACCGCTAAGTTAAGTTGACAAGAAATTATGCAAAAATTAAAGGGGTTCTTTCGCGAAAAAAGTAGGCAGTTAAAAAATGTGACAGATGACAAGTTTTTGAGCAGTCCATCTTTTTAAGGGGGATTCTCAGGGCTTTCTTTGTTTTCAACAGCATTTCCTGAACAACAGTTGTAAAACTGCCAAAATAGCAAGATACCAGCCGGCCTCTCTAATCACTTGCACACTATTATGTCAGTTAGATTTTACAACTGTTGTTCAGGAAATGCTGTTGAAAACAAAGAAAGCCCTGAGAATCCCCCTTAAAAAGATGGACTGGCCCAAAACTTGTCATCTGTCACATTTTTTTAACTGCCTACTTTTTACGCGAAAGAACCCCTTTAAGCAAAATTACTATATGGACTATATATTACAATCATCACCAACCTATAAATTATATGATACGGGGGGGGTGATGGCACCTAAAGATAGGTAGTGTGATGAAACAAAAAATAATAAGGTGGAGGGAGGTGTCTTTACGATTCCAGATTGAAGACCCCAAACCACAGGGTGTAATGCTTGGCGGTGTATCCTCTACGGTCAGCGCGCAATGCACACTCTGACGTAAAGGAGACACACACACAAGACGCAAGCAAGGCATAAAACTAGGAAAACTCAGGGTATAGTGTGAACACACTGGTGGAGGAGAGGACTGACTCCAGCAGGAGATGTGGCACACAGAGCAGGCGTAGCTCCGAGCAACCACAACAACACTTAACAAAGGTTGCTCAGCGCAAAAGCAGTGCTGAGCGTTCTTAAAGAGAACCAGAGACGAAGCACCCTCATGTATTTTATTACATTTATCAGTGGGAACATGACAGTAAACACCTACCCTGCTTTTAGTTTCATTCTTATCTGCTTAATTAGTCTATTAGCAGCTGTGATAAGAATCCCCGACTGGCTCAGTCGGGAATCATTATAGCTGAGTCACTTATCTGTGGAGTCGTTTCAAGCCCAAGCCTTCCCCCTCCTGGCTTAGATTTCCTGCTTTGCATACTGAGAGCTGTGATGACATGGGAGGGGCTGCTCCTGCTGAGAGAGAAGCTCTGTGGCTGCAATATGATCCCTGTGTGCTCTGTGTGCACTAGATACTGATAATGACTGCAGTTTCATTCCTATGAGAGACACTTCCTACAGGCAGCTGTACATCATACCAAAATGAAAGCACACAGATGAAAGGCTGCAGCAGCCTTTCTCATATAGCCTAGACAGCACATCCAGAACAACTCATAACCCGGAAGCAGAAGGAATATGAGCCGGCGGCCATATTTGATTTTTCCTTGAGCAATAATGGATAAAAAACACTAAAAAAGGCATACCAGAGCGGCGAAATGATCAGGTAAAGCATTTATTCTTTACAAGCTATCGACTGATATGTTTATTTTGTGTGAAACGTTCATCTCTGGTTCCCTTTAACCAGAACTCAGAGAAAAAAAGGACAGGCTGACAGAATGAACGCTTGCTAATCTAGTCACTCCTCAGTGACAGCAAGTATTCACAAACAGGACAGACTGGAACGAGGCAGCCAATCACGACCGCAGCAATGGCTACCTTGCAAGAACAGACCTGGAAGGATTCGCTGCTCCTCCGCAGGAGATGGCGCAATCCACAAGGCAAGACAAAGGCAGAGCAAGAAACAAGTAAAGGAAATACACAAATATATACAGTAATCCACGTCGCAATATGGAAAATAACAAACGCGCTAGTATGCATATATATTGGCAATGAACCAATATATGACACAAGACTAGCAAAATAGCAAATCTAACTAAGATACGAATATACTGGCGAACCAATATATATACACGTATCAGGAACTAACTACGGTCCTGAAGGGCACAAATAAACAAGGACTGAGACAAACGGAATGAACGCTTGCTAATCCAGTCTCTGCCTCAGCGACAGCTAGCATTCATATGTAGACAAACACACAAGAGCGAGATAGTCAATAGCAACCACAGCTATATGACTAATCTCCAGGAACAGGACTGGAAGGATTCGCTACTCCTCCGCAGGAGTCAGTGCAATCCACAAGGCAAGACAGACAGAATGAACGCTTGCTAATCGAGTTATTACCTCAGCGACAGCAAGCGTTCACAAACAAGACAGACTGGAACGAAGTAGCCAATCGCGACCACAGTGATGGCTTACTTCGCAAGAACAGTACTGGAAGGATTCACTGCTCCTCTGCAGGAGACCAGGAGTCAGTGCAATCCACACAGGGTACACAGGAACCAAGAACAGGGGCCCCAGGGTAACAGCTTAGGCAGGCTAAGACTGAAACTATGATGGGCGGGGAGCACAGCAGGAAGCAACTCTTTATACTGAGGTCATCAAATGGGAGTGGACATGCAAATTCCCACACAGGTGAATGGTAATCAGTCACAAGCTGACAGCAGGAAAAGGCAGACAAAACTATGCAACCTGCATTAAAAGGAATTGCAGCTCAGCTGCAACAGGCAATGTTTGAATTCACAAGAGCATCTCAAGCTGCCATGAACTGCAGAGTTATAGCAGATGGAATCAACACTTAATGTGAGTGCAAGCAAAACTATGCAAGCGAATGCATGTAAAGAAATCAGAACTGCTTGGCTGCAGTTCAACTGCAGCCAGCAGCACATGCTGCAGAAGTGATCATAACACAGGGTTAATGTAAAAAGATTAAATTATTTATTTAGCACTATTAAAAGTACAACACGTTTCAAGGGTCTCAGCCCACTTCTTCAGGTCACTACAAGTACCTTTAAAATATGGTCACAAGCATGGACGCCACAAATCTTTTTGATTTGATTTCTGATTTCTGGCGTCCATGTTTGTGACCATAATTTACAAACAAACAAACACAGAGCATTTATATCGTGCTTTTCTCCGGGCGGACTCAAAGCGCCAGAGCTGCAGCCACTAGGGTGCGCTCTATAGGCAGTAGCAGTGTTAGGGAGACTTGCCCAAGGTCTCCTACTGAATAGGTGCTGGCTTACTAAACAGGCAGAGCCAAGATTCAAACTTTTAAAGGCACTTGTATTGACCTGAAGAAGCGGGCTGAGACCCGTGAAATGTGTTGTCCTTTAAATAGTGCTAAATAAATAATTTAATCTTTTTACATTAACCCTGTGGTTTGGGACCTTCCATCTGGAGTGGTAAAGACACTTTCCTCCTCCTTACGATTATTTTTTGTTCCATCACATTACCTATCTCTGAGCGCCCCCCCCCCAGTACTATACATTACATCTCCTTTGGAGGTGTTCACCTTCACGGTGTGGTTTTATCTACAACCAAAAAGGACTAACCAGGAGTGCGACCATCCAGTTCCAGTAGGACCTGGAATGCTTGGTGATATACGGTGGTTGCAGGGACTGCAACCCACCTTTGTGAGTATACTCTTAACTACAATCTAACATCTAGTACCCCACAATACTTTGGCTCCTGGTCTCTCCTTGTCATACAGTGACCACCTTTTCTACTATAAATCATGACACCTTGACACGAGGCAAAAAAAGAAAATGTGACTTCCAGAGTTCCTGCACAGAAGGACAGGTCCACCAGCAATGAGCCTGGTCCCCTGACCGACCACAGCCCCTAATGTGAAGATCATAGCGCACCAATTACCTTTTATACAGAAGATAGAGGGTCCTTCACCAGTTGTATAATACTGTATAACTCCTCTCTTTAATATCCAGTGATAGCTTCAGCTTAAAATTTTTCATTGGGCACAAAGGTAGCACTTTGGCTGGCTGGTGGGGCCCAGTGGAGTGGTCAAAACTGATGTTTGTATGCCAAGCTTTAGATATTTTTTGCCTAACTCAGGTGATAAAATTAAGGCTAACTAGTTCAGATTTGATAATCATAGTCTTTTGAGCAGAGCAGATTGTCCAGATGACGGTGCTGTTATTGAAGAAAAGTTTCCTACAGGATGTACTTGGCAAGTTTGCTGGCATGCTTTAATCTTTACTTGCTAGCAAGCTGCTCCTGTGTGAACAGATCACAGACAAATCATTCCGGGCCCCAATCTGCGTCGCACGACTCTACAAGCAAGGGGAGGGAGAAAAGTGGGAAGAGGGAGAGAAACACTGTGTGTGCAATTTCTTATCTTAGTAGCTAAGTATTGCTGGAAACTAGAGCTTGTGTGTTACAGACAAACTTCCTGTCTGTAAAATACAAGCTCTAGTTTATTGGCTAATTTAAAAGCAAAACAGTAAGCTTTCAGCTTGTAAGCCTTCTAAAGACTCTATTCCTGTTGACTGACAATGTACAACATACAATCAGAAATGGGTAGCGAGATTTGTTTGCAAATATAAGTGTCATCCAGATACATTGCTTACAAGGGATCTTGCAAGGATTGTGAGGTATTTATGGCAAATAGATAAGATCCTTGGTTAACTTAATGCCTACATAGGCTCAGGCTCACATGGAGAGGTTTTTGCAGAATGCAGCTGGAGCCTGGAAACAGTTAACTGTTTGTTACTGTGTGTGTGTGTGTGTGTGTGGGAGGGGGGGGGGGGGGGCACTCAGAGGGCACAGTGATTCCTGGGGGGTAGTGCCCAAGTGTAGCACCACCCATGGTAATATCACAATTGATGGAGGCTTTGGGTGTGGCTATACAAAATATATTGAATCCCATTCCTCCAGGCTCAATGCCAGGCCAAGACTGGCCTGCCAGTTTAGCACACAGTCAATGATTGTTACTGTAAGAATGGGAAAATTAATCAATTTTGTTAAATCGTGTTAGTCCACCTTAAGCAAATTTGGCCCAGAGTATTGCTGGCTTTAAGAAAAACAAATCAATATGATGTGGAACATAAAAAAAGATATCCAGTTGCAACTATCTAATTTTTCTTTACATAAGACTGTGCAATACTGAACAGAATTCTCATTCTACAATTGAAAATCGTTCCACAAATTGTCACCATAGAGTATCAATGGCATCACTCCAAGTTTTAGACGCAGGAATAAAGTTAGAAGTTCCTGCTCAGGTTCTTCTTTCTGGGTAATATATTTTTGTAGCTGCTTGCAGTGTTGTACTACTGACAAATCACAAGCGCACAAGATCTCAGTTACAGATTGAAGAAAAATATTTTCCTCTAGACAGGCAGTAATCGAAGAAAAGCAGAAAAACGAAACCTGGAAAGATTTGTTCAACGGCTTTCCCCAGTTGGCTTGCTGCTGATCCTTACCTAACAGACAGGAGGTGACTGTCCAATGTGGCTATTCTAAGTATAGGTTAGATTTGGTTAGATATGTGGAATGCTGGAATATGACATCTTCTTACTATGGTCCTAAAAGAAATAAAACAACTTCTAAAAATTCTGTAAAAAAAACAACAACAAAAAACTCACAACCTTCTCCACATATAAATACCAGTGAGTGAGTAGCAAAAGGCTTCCATACTGCATGGCAGCCTTTGATAGCCTGATTGTCCAGTCAGTAAAGGAAGTAAGGTGAGTTACAGGGTGGGCGTGCTCTCTCCCACAATGCACTGCTTCTACCCTAGGATCCACTAAAGTAGGAAGGGTGAAAGCTTCCTCCGTAAGGGACAGTGAGAGGGAGGGTGAGTGCCAGCCTGAGGCACACCCATGTCTCATAAAGAATGTCAGAAGGAAGGGCAAATGGCAGCCTGTGCATTGCTCTACTCCCTTAGAGAAGAACTAATGCTTTATACCCCACCGAGCAGGGCAGTTTCTAGGCTAAATTGCACCCAGGGCGAGGGTGGACTAGCGAACCCTTACTCTTTAAGGACAGTCACACAGCCACAGGTCAGAAGTAGATCTGCCTACTTACTAGTGACCAGCCGCTCATCCAGAAGGAAGCAGGGACCAGGAAAACACACAGGCAAAGAGAGCAGACTCCTCCATGGGTGGCGCGCACTGACAGTCTGCAGTACCGCTAGAGGACATCAGGTGTCATCACGCGGTGGTGATCTGATGATGATTTGACGTCTGACGCAGGCAGCCTAGGAGGAGTCAAGGAAGATGATTGTGCTGTTAATCTTCTTTCTTCTTCCATTTGGCTGCACCGCCTGTCACTGGCCCCCTACCACCTAGCGGTTATGTCCTTCTGCCTGCTCCCCCCTTCTTCTACTTTCCAGTCTGCGCCCAGGGTGATTGCCCTGCCCGCACTGCCCGACAAACTGCCCTGCCACAGAGAATACCAAGGGTGAGTGACATATTGCATGCCTCCCAAGTGTCCCAGTTTCGCTGGGACTGGTTCAGGTCAGGAGGCACTGTCCCAAGACACCCTTCCAATGTCCTGATGTCAGAGCAGCAGGAGAAGGATGCGGAGTGAGCAGCAGTGATTACAGCTGCACGCCGAGCCAGACAGACATAACAGATGCTGGAATTAAGAATAAGGTGAATTATTTAGAATTAGTGATGGTCAAGTAGATGCAAATAACTTTGAGTTGATGCAAATGTATGCACATTTTTATGAACATTTCTGCAGCTTGAAATTGAACCAATCGAATTTTACCTCAGCAGGATTTGATTGGTTCATTTTCGAGCTGCATACATATGCATGACATTTAGCATAAATTTGCATCAACTCAAAGTTATTTGCATCTGCTTGACCATCACTACTTAGAATTGCTCCCTGCACAGATCTATACATAACAAGTAGGAAGGGGGCTACTAGACACCAGGGAACTGTACAAGAGAGGGAAGCAACAATATGCCATGGAACTGTATAATGGGTAATAGTAACTAGGGAACTGTATAGGGGAGGGGCACTTGACATCAGGAAATTGTTTAGGAGATGGAAACCACAAGATACAAGCAGATTGTATTGGGGAGAAGGGGTTGAGGTCGGAGGGTTACTAGACATGGGGGAACTGTATAGGAAAGGGTAGGGAGGTCACTAGACCACCAGGGAAAGCTGTATAGGAGAGGAGGTTATTAGACATCAGGGAACTGTATACGGGAGGCCACTAGACACCAGGGTACTGTATATGGGACGGGGCCACTAGTTACCAAGGAACAGTGTGGGAGACCATTAGACCACCAGGGAATTGTATAGGTGAGAGGGACCACTAGACTACTGGGGAATGGTGTATAGGAAAGGGCAGATGACTAGACTGCCACAGAATGTTGTATAGGTGAGGGGGACCACTGGCTTATCAAGGAACACGGTATAGGAGAGGATAGACCACTAGACTTCCAGGAAATTCTTTACATTAGGGGGGGGGGGGGGGGCACTAAACTACCAAGCAACACTGTATAGGAGAGGTAGGACCACTAGATCACCCAGTAACTCTATATGGAGAGGGTGTGAGGCCCACTAGACTACCAGAGAAAACTTTATAAGGGGTGCTGCCACTATACCACCACTATACCACCAGAAAATACTGTGAAGGGGAGCTGGGGGGGGGGGGGGGGTCATTAGGCTATAAAGAAATACTGTAACAGGGGAAGGGGGGGCTCTTGGAACAAGAAGAAAAACTGCAGGCTTTGCAGTGCCAGCCCTGTACTCTCATCCAAGGGATCGAGTCCTCGCTAAGCAACATTCTTCCTATGTGTGCTATACAGCCAATGGAGATGATTTCCCTTTTTACATGCCGTTGCAACAGGTCCAAAGGAGGGGTGATATGGTGACATCATCAGCCTCTGCTTAGGTAGCAGCCATTTAAGGGATATGTTCAGGACCAGGTGTAAGGCTTGGTGGTGTATTCTCCACAGTCAGTATGCAACGCATGAGCTGGCGTGGAGGAGGTACACACACTAGCACCAGGAAACAGGATATCCCTAGTATAGTGGAGGGGAGGACTGACTCCAATAGGAGATTGTGGCGCACAGAGCCGGTGCAGATCTGACAGCCACAAACAATGCTTTCATTATGTCTCAGCGCAAAGTAGCGCTGAGCGCACAAACCAGAACTGAGGAGATCAGGACAGGTAGACAGAATGAACGCTTGCTAGCTAGCGGCTACTTAGCGACAGCAAGCGTC
Source organism: Hyperolius riggenbachi (assembly GCF_040937935.1). Classification (NCBI taxonomy): domain Eukaryota; kingdom Metazoa; phylum Chordata; class Amphibia; order Anura; family Hyperoliidae; genus Hyperolius; species Hyperolius riggenbachi. The sequence goes on from NC_090650.1 coordinate 413,457,096, forward strand.
CAAAACCAGACAGACTGGAATGAGGCAGCCAATGCGATGCGGCGATGGCGTGCCTCACAAAGACAGGACAGGATAGTCAGAAAATAGCAGGATTAAGATAGATGAACGTAACACAGATAAATATACAATAAGTATGTTTTCCTAGCGTATTACAATTACAGCTATCAATGAAACTATTTGTAACGTCTGACTAACATATGTATATATCGGCAATGAACCGATATATGACATAAGCAGGAACGCTGACTAGGAATGGAGTAACACAGGGAACAGGACTCAGAAGGATTCGCTATCTCTTCGCAGAGATGAACGCAATCCACAAACGGTAACGGAACAGGATTCAGAAGGATTCGTTATCTCTTCGCAGAGATGAACGCAATCCACAAACAGTAACAGAACAGGATTCAGAAGGATTCGTTATCTCTTCGCAGAGATGAACGCAATCCACAAACAGTAACCAGGAGCAGGGTAACTACCTCAGCACGGGTGGTCACGGTACGCGCAACCTACCAAAACGTGCTGGAAAGCTGACTAACTGCACACAGGATATAAACAGTTTGTGTACGTATACATCAGCGACACTGATGTATTAACGTAACACAAATACAAGGAAAATAATAAACGTGCTGGTATGCATATATATTGGCAATGAACCAATATATGATGCAAAAACCAGCAAAGTATCTTTATAACAAGAAACACGATCGGGGGCTAAAGCGACAGCAAGACGGGCTTGGGCTGAAGCTATGAAAACCCAAGGAAACCCTGCAGGAAGCAGATCTTTATACTGAGGTCATCCAATGGGAGCAGACATGCAGATTCCCACACAGGTGAATGATAATCAGTCACAAGCTGACAGCAGGGAAAGACAGACAAGGCTATGCAGCTTGCATGGAAAGACATCAGAACTGCCTGAGCTGCAGCACTACTTCCAGCAATAGCTGCTGCAGCAGCGATCATTACAGTACCCCCGCCTTTAAAAGTGGATTCCAGACGCTTTTCAAAACTGAAATTTCCAACAAAACAGTCTGACTGATAATTCATGATGACCGGGACAGCCCGGCAAGACCGAATTCCAGAATCAGTCCCCACAAGACTGGACCCATCAGAACCAGAACCCACAGAACCATGCCCATCAGTACTACAAGCCCCAGTGTGACACCCATCAGAACCATGATTTCCAGAAGAAAGCCCTCCGAAACTCCCTGAGCGATACCCACCGCCTTCCAGGAACCGTTCAGAAACGACAAAGCCTTTGCAATGCCCACCGGTACTGTCTTTACCAACACAAAACCCACTGTTGAACCAGTCCAAGGCACCAGGACAAGTTTTCTCAGAGACCTCCCAGAACACCTTGAAGCTCCAAAGAGATCTCCATAGGTCAGAATGCCCCTTAGGCTCACATGGAGAACCATCAAGAACCCCTATGGAACCTAGGGCAATTCCCGAGTCAGGGCCACAAGGACAAACATCAATATCAGGGCTTTCAGGGACCAGAACCATCTCTGGGCATGCAGGCAGACTGGCAATATCAGAACGTGTTCCCACTAAGGAAGCATCAGAGCACGCTAACACCTTAGACACACTTGGGCATTCTGGCACACAAAGAACATCTGGGCACACCGGCACAAGAGAAACCTCTGGGCATGTCGAGGAACTGTGAGCCTCAGGGTCAGCCAAGACAGGACCAAAACCAGGACTGGCCAAAAAAAAATCATCATGACTAAACTTCGCAACTACTGGACTTTTACACGAGAATGCTGGATCAGACTTAGATGTCGCTGATTCCAGCAAAGTCAGTAACAAATCAGATTCAGGGGCACTAACAAGACAGGACAAATCTTCTGATGTATGCACTGAACCAGACAGGGACTCCACAACTACCTCTGGACTGGACAGAGACTCATTTAATACACTGGATTGGAGCTCATGAGGCGCTGCAGAACAAGTCAGTATTGCAGCAGCCCCCACTGGACTAGGCAAAACTGAGGAATTCCCTGGACAGGAAGGGGACTCTGGAACCTCTGCCACAGCGGCCAGAGAACCAGAATCTTTCAGGATACAGGGCTGGGTTTCAGGAACACTCATCAGACCGGACTGAAATTCTGAGATTTCTATTATTTTGACCAGAGAATCAGAATTATCCATGTTACAGGGCAAGACTTCTGAAACATACAGAGGACAGGGCTGGAGTTCCTCGGCTGTTACAACACTGGAGAGGGACTCAACAACATTGGTTAAATCAGACTGTGTACAGGACAAGGTATCTGACACACTTGCTGACGAGGACAATATTTCAATGGCTTCTGCTTTGCTGGGCAGAAATTCATCAAGTTTTATTAGAGCAGACTGTAATTCCAAAACAGCTGCTAGACAAGTGAATATTACTGCAACACCAACTGAGGTAAGCAGTGCTTCAGCCTCCTCTGCTAGAGGGTTTAAAGTATCCAAAGTACTGGGTGAAATTGCAGGAACTTCAATTTCACACAAAAAGAGCTCCGAATCACCTGCTGAATCAGCCAAAGGTGCTGAAGCAGGCGGGTCAGAACGCCAAATTTGCGAATTCGGAGTCACAAAAAAATCATCCAAAATCAGTTCCCACACATCAATCAATGGAGCCACAAAGTCATACTCACACACACCAGTTTTTATTAGGTTATAGGCAGACTTAATGCATGCATTCAATACCAATTCACTTTTTGCACTGTAAAATTGACAAAATGAACTTGAATCATTCTTCCATTCATTGACCAGAGCTTCCATCTCTCCTTTCTCAAATGGAGGATTCCAAGCATACTTAACAGGCAAATCATGGTTTGCAGATATGATTGTAGCAGGGACATATATTGGGTTAATTAGCAGGTGATTGGCAGATTCCTTATTCCTAATAATCTCCAATACCTGTAGCAAGTGCTGAACTGTAGTGTATGCAAACTTTCCTTGCTTTACAAATAAGTTGATTTGTTCAATACTCTGTAATATCTCATCATAATCATACTCAGATAATTCTTTTAAACAAAAATCTTTATTTTCCCTAGCCAGGGTGGAAAGTTCATTAGTAGTTTCATAAGTCCATTTAACTCCCCTGAAAGACAATTGCATTTCATTATCTGTTAATGGCAGAATCTCATTATAGGTCTCAGTCGCTAAGGATAACGATTCTGCAGATTGGACACGTTTCTTAGAACGTTTGCGTTTTGCCTTTGACCTTGCGGTTTTTGGTGATTTATTCAAAGCTGCAGGAAAATTATCAGTAACACTTTCTGCTCGCTGCTCATTCTTGCAAGCAATTGAAGGAGCAGCTGATTGGCCTGCTGCCAGGAGTTCATTAGGAGGAAAAGGCAATGGATCTATGCGCAACCAGTTATGGATCACAAACGCTAGAAATTCCAGCGGTCTATCTTTCAAATCGGAATGATTGAGAACATCAAATGCCCACTGGAATAATTCCCCTTTAAACAAAATATAACTTAGTTGGAGTGCCCAGGTTGAAACAGGAGTCGCTTGGAGATCAGGATTGGTCAGGAACCTGGCACATTCAGAGAAAAACTCATTTTCTGTTTCAGAGCTAAGTTCTTCAAATTTCTTAAAGGAACAGGAACCATAATTAACAGTGTCATACTTTCTGGGAATCCCCCCCACAATGGGGATTGGTAATGGGGTTTTCATAATGTAAGGCTTGGTGGTGTATTCTCCACAGTCAGTATGCAACGCATGAGCTGGCGTGGAGGAGGTACACACACTAGCACCAGGAAACAGGATATCCCTAGTATAGTGGAGGGGAGGACTGACTCCAATAGGAGATTGTGGCGCACAGAGCCGGTGCAGATCTGACAGCCACAAACAATGCTTTCGTTATGTCTCAGCGCAAAGTAGCGCTGAGCGCACAAACCAGAACTGAGGAGATCAGGACAGGTAGACAGAATGAACGCTTGCTAGCTAGCGGCTACTTAGCGACAGCAAGCGTCCAAAACCAGACAGACTGGAATGAGGCAGCCAATGCGATGCGGCGATGGCGTGCCTCACAAAGACAGGACAGGATAGTCAGAAAATAGCAGGATTAAGATAGATGAACGTAACACAGATAAATATACAATAAGTATGTTTTCCTAGCGTATTACAATTACAGCTATCAATGAAACTATTTGTAACGTCTGACTAACATATGTATATATCGGCAATGAACCGATATATGACATAAGCAGGAACGCTGACTAGGAATGGAGTAACACAGGGAACAGGACTCAGAAGGATTCGCTATCTCTTCGCAGAGATGAACGCAATCCACAAACGGTAACGGAACAGGATTCAGAAGGATTCGTTATCTCTTCGCAGAGATGAACGCAATCCACAAACAGTAACAGAACAGGATTCAGAAGGATTCGTTATCTCTTCGCAGAGATGAACGCAATCCACAAACAGTAACCAGGAGCAGGGTAACTACCTCAGCACGGGTGGTCACGGTACGCGCAACCTACCAAAACGTGCTGGAAAGCTGACTAACTGCACACAGGATATAAACAGTTTGTGTACGTATACATCAGCGACACTGATGTATTAACGTAACACAAATACAAGGAAAATAATAAACGTGCTGGTATGCATATATATTGGCAATGAACCAATATATGATGCAAAAACCAGCAAAGTATCTTTATAACAAGAAACACGATCGGGGGCTAAAGCGACAGCAAGACGGGCTTGGGCTGAAGCTATGAAAACCCAAGGAAACCCTGCAGGAAGCAGATCTTTATACTGAGGTCATCCAATGGGAGCAGACATGCAGATTCCCACACAGGTGAATGATAATCAGTCACAAGCTGACAGCAGGGAAAGACAGACAAGGCTATGCAGCTTGCATGGAAAGACATCAGAACTGCCTGAGCTGCAGCACTACTTCCAGCAATAGCTGCTGCAGCAGCGATCATTACACCAGGTGAGGTGCTCAAAGTTCAAGTCCAGAGCAGGGGCGTAGCAATAGGGGGTGCAGAGGCTGCGACTGCATCGGGGCCCTTGGGCCAAAGGGGCCACGAGGGGCCCTCCCTCAACTTCAGTATTAGCTTTCTATTGGTCCTGTGCTCATAATAATCACTTATATAGATACTTTGAACAGTGGTAATCATTAGCAAAGTTCTCCCCATTCCCTTCTTGCACCTCTGACACTGTAGTTGTAATTGGCAGGTTTTGGTGAGCCGTATCAATTGTTACGTATAGAGTGCTTGGGGAGCCCCGATGTAAAACTTGCTTCGGGGCCCACAGCTCCTTAGCTACGCCACTGGTCCAGAGAGTGCCATGACTGAATTCCACATTCGGGATCCACCTGTCATTGCCCTTACCAATTCACCAGCTAAGGCAAATAGAGTTTAAAGAGACACTGAAGCAAAAAAAAAAAAAAAAAAAAAAAAAAAGATGATATAATGATTTGTATGTGTAGTACAGCTAAGAAATAAAAGATTAGCAGCAGAGATATGAGTCTAATATTGTTTCCAGCACAGGAAAAGTTAAGAAACTCTGGTTGTTATCTATGCAAAAAAGCCATTGAGCGCCACAACATTCAAAGTCGCAGAGAGCTCTGTCTGTCTCATACCTGAGTAGTGTGTAAACTGCAAATATAAGAGAATGATGCAATGTTTTAAAAACACTATATAACTGAAAATAAAAATATGAGAATATTTTCTTTGCTACTAATCTTCTAGTAATTATTCATACAACTCAACCAATTCACTCTATCATAATTTTTTTTTATGGTTCAGTGTCTCTTAAAGTATACACCTATTTCATTCTCCCTTTGCATCATGTACTGAATTACCCTATAATTCTGAGGCTACCTATAGAGTTGTCTCCAGAACCTCAAATTTTAGGTTCGCGAACCTTGAATGCGAACATGCGTAAAAGTTTGCGGACATGCAAACTTTTCGAACTGCCATAGACTTCAATGGGCAGGCGAACTTTCAAAACTACAAACACTAATTGTGGCCACAAAAATAATGGAAAAGATGTTTCAAGGGGTCTAACACCTAGAGGGGGCATGGCGGAGTGGGATACACGCCAAAATTCCCAGGGAAAAATCCAGATTTGACGCACTGCAGGGTTTAAGGGCAGAAATCACATTGCATTGCTAAATTGCAGGCCTAAAGTGCTTTAAAACATCTTTCATGTGTATACATCAATCAGTGAGTGTAATTAGAGTACTGCTTCACACTGACAGATTAAACTCACTGTGTAACGCACCGCAAACAGCTGTTTGCATAGTGACGGAATGGACTGGTGCGCACCATGGTGAGAGTGTAGGCGATGGTGGTTTTCAAGCCCATATGGTCACCGGGCTAAGGTAGCTCAGTGATAGAACAACAGTGATTGTCCAGCTGATCGAATTTGGTCTGTCCACAATGAAGCAACGACCTTATTATCTTGGGTGTGCCCCCCAACACACTCATATAGCTGGCGGTCATTGCTTCATTGTGATACGCAAGCCCCTTCACCGCGGCAAGGTAACGATCACAAAGGGGAATTGACACATGTACATGACTTTTATTTTGCTGTTGCAGCCCCAGTGCATCCAGAAAAATTAGGCAGGCATTTACACGCACCAGAAAAATTATTATTCATTTTGTTCAGGAATCCACCTGGAGTTCTGGACCCTGTTGGTGGTGGCAGAGAAGGCAGTCAAGCGGCCTGCTGGCAGAGATGCTGTGTGGGGACCGACTTAGTCTTGGGGCAGGCAGTAGCCCTCCGGGATCCATGCCTCACTCATTTTACTAAAGGTGAGGTACTTAACACTTTTTTTGACCCAGGCGTAGGGATGCTCGGATACCCCTTTTTAAAATCCGTATTGATTCGGATCCAGATACCCAGATATCCGGATTGGATATCCGAATCCGAACGTTCTGGTATCCGCACAGATGTGGATACCTGAACGTGTTATCTGGGAAATGAATTGATTTGGATATCCGGATAGAAAACCGGAAGTGGCCTTTAAATTGCTTCCAAAACTTTTTTTTAGGGTAAATGATACATGTAGCATCATGTTTTTTAAAAATTCTAAATATGAATTATGTGTGTTGTCTTCATTGATATTTTATTACTCTTACAGTATATCAGTTTAGCCTTGAAGTTGTATTTGCTTTTATAACATGTAATTCTTTGAATTCATAAAAGCATTCTGTTTTTATTCATTTATGTTGTGTACCTGTATTTTACAAATCAACATTATCTTATCCTACTAATATTATAAATTTGAAAGTTTGGATGTCTGAATGTTTGTTACTCTATCACGCAACAATGGCCAGACGGATTTGAATGAAATTTGGCACACACATAGTACATTACCTGGAATAACATATAGGATACTTTTAATCGCCATAACCAAAAAGTGGGTGGAGACAAATACAAATTTCACTGGTAAAATATAAACTGCAGCCATTCTTACACTATTAATGGCAGGGTTCTCAAACTTTGCACAGTTGGCCACTGGGTGACTGGGATTAATATTCAGAAAAGTAGCTGGAGCCTACAAAAGCCAATCAAAATTAACCTATTGATTTTCAAGGGGAAATTTAATTGCTGCCATTCTTGCACTGTTAATTGCACAAGCCTCAAACCTGGTACAGTTGGTCATTGGGTGACTGGGGTTCAAATGCAGAAAAAGGGGTGGAGCCAAAGCCAATCAGATTTGTTTAATTTCAATGCAAATTATTGATGCCAAAGACAGCAAAGCTCACAAACTAGGTCATTGAGTAATTGTGTGTTAGGGTTAGAAAAAGTGAGCGGAGGCAACACCGGCCAAATACATACCCAGGCAATGCAGAGTCATCAGTGGGTGGAGACAAATACAAATTTCACTGGAAAAATGGAAACTGCAGCCATTCTTACACGGTTAATGGCAGGGTTCTCAAACTTTGCATAGTTGGTCACTGGGATTAATATTCAGGAAAGTGGGTGGAACCAATCAAAATACACCTATTGATTTTCAAGGGGAATATTTAATCGCTGCCACTCTTGCACTGTTAATGGTACAAGCCTCAAACCTGGTAAAGTTGTTCATTGGGTGACTGGGGTCCAGGTTCAGAAAGGGGGTGGAGCCACAGCCAATCAGATTTGTGTCATTTCAATGCAAATTATTGATGCCAAAGACCCCAAAGCTCACAAACTAGGTCATTGAGTAATTGGATAAATGTATGTTAGAGTCAGAAAAAGTGGACGGAGCCAACACCAGCCAAATACATACCCGGGCAATGCCAGGCCATTAGCTAGTTGAGAGTAAAAGTAATAATTTAAGAAAGCTTTACCCATTCTCTAAACTACTATCATCCTTGTGATATCATTTATTAATGGATCCTGAATTTACTACAGAGGTATCAGACCTTTTGGTATTACTTTGATAACTGTGATGGGATGGTGGGTGGTTCTTTCTGATCCAGAGCTTAGCAACATTTCAAGATTTTATTAAAAAATTAATTCTAGCAGGGCATTCTTGTTGGTTTAAAAAGGGGCTACAAGAAAAAAATGGGGTCAGCCAGAAGAAAAGATTTGTACATCAAAAAAATTATTTGTACATCATAACTTCAGGAATCAGAATATATTAAAAACTTGTGATGATTGTAATATGGTAATTACATTTTGCGTAAAATGTAGCAATTACGGCCATATGTAATTATGATTTGGATATTCATTCGCATATGTACGGGGCTTTGCTATTACCCACTAAAGTCAGCGCAAAATTACACAAAATTACGTGTCCTTTATATGGCTATAAACAAATTAAAGTGGATCCGAGATGAACTTTTACTCATTGCATAACTGTGTTCCTTTCCTTTTGTGTATAGGGCATTCCTCGAACCAAATCCTTTTTTGTTTTAATACTCCAATTCCCTATAAACTGAACAAGCCTCGCCCACAGCTTTTCAGAGAGCCTTGGCAGTAGCAAGGGCTCATGGGAGCTCAGTCTGGGCAGGAGGAGGGGAGGTATTACTAGCCAGAGATTTCAAAGGCAGAGGAGGGGAGGGAGAAGGAGGAGGATTAGATTTTTTTTCAGAGGCTGAGTGCTGTGTGTAATGTTTACAAACAACATGGCTGCTGTCATTGTATCACAGGAAGAAATAATCATATTTTATTGAAGCTGTTTCCAGTTAGATTTGCTGTGTAAACTATGTAAACATTAGATAAGATGTATAGACAAGTTAATTGTTATAGTTAATTTTTCATCTCAGATCCGCTTTAATTATGATTTTTTCCCCAAAATTTTGATGGAGCAGAGTGCTCTGTACAAGCAGATAGGCACCCATTATAATAAATTAGAACTCTTTACTGAAGAAAAGCATGCGTAGATATATCACACACAACCATCAGGAAATACAGATTACTTAGTACAGAGAGGAACAACGGATAATACAGGAAATAACAATCACATAAAGATAATCATCACATTTTACACACAGTGACATCTTGTGGTTGTTTTACTGTATTGCAGTTTACGGTATTAATGTTGTTAGATCGCTAACACATTTTGCATTATGATTAGGCAAAATTCATGCTCATCACTATTAAAAACAACTGGTATTAATGAAAAGTAATTGGACTTCGGCCTGACAACATGGAAAACAACACTGAAGCTAGAGTTATACTTCACACTCCACATTCCAGCTATGTGGCTGTACAGAGACAGGCTGGTTGTAGATTGGCACGTGCTGACAGGCTTGTCATTGCCGGCATATCGAGTCAGAGGCTGGAGAAGCAAGTCACAATCAGGAACAATATTCCATACATCCTAAGGCAGAATTCTCTGAATGCATGTGACATATTTAAAACCATCAGGAGGATTTTCCTCAGAAACTGTGCCTAATTGGCCATAGCAAATATTGGAATTTAAAGAGACTCTGTAACAAAATGTTCAGCCTTATATCTTCTATCCTATAAGTTCCTATACCTGTTCTAATGTGCTCTGGCTTACTGCAGCCTTTCCTAGTTGCACAGTGGCTGTGTTATCTCTGTTATATAATCTAATCTTCTTTGCTCTGTCGGCTCTGTCGGGCTCAGGCACTCAGGCTGGAATGTGCTGGTCTGCTTGTGATAGGATAGAAGCTATACACACCCTCTCCAGGCCCCCTCCAAGCTCTGTATGACTCACACACTGAGCTACTCTCAGCCTATCACATGCTGGTTAGCAGCCATGTCTTTTGTTTGTAAACACTGCCTAAAACTGGCAATTACAAGCCAGGATTGCAGCAGGGAGTGGCAGAAACAGCACAGAGGGGCCCGGGAGAACACAATGAGTAGAATGGTATGCTTTTTAATGTGAGGGATTATAGAGTACAGATTCTCTTTAAAGAGACTCCGTAACAAAAATTGCATCCTGTTTTTTATCATCCTACAAGTTCCAAAAGCTATTCTAATGTGTTCTGGCTTACTGCAGCACTTTGTACTATCACAGTCTCTGTAATAAATAAACTTATCTCTCTCTTGTCAGACTTGTCAGCCTGTGTCTGGAAGGCTGCCAAGTTCTTCAGTGTTGTGGTTCTGTGATGCATCTCCCCCCTCCTGGCCCCTCTCTGCACACTGCTGTGTGTTATTTAGATTAGAGCAGCTTCTCTCTTCTCTCTTATCTTTTACAAGCTGGATAAATTGTCCTCTGAGCTGGCTGGGCTTTCACATAGTCAGGAATTACAGACAAGGGCAAATCTGTTTGCAGGAAGAAAAGAGCAGCCTGAAACTTCAGTGCATGAGAGATGCAGGGGGAAAGAAACACACAAATGATCTCTTGAGATTCAAAAGGAATGCTGTATACAGCCTGCTTGTGTATGGATGTATTTTTTATGTGTGGACATACTGTACATCAACCTACTTCCTGTTTTGGTGGCCATTTTGTTTGTTTATAAACAAACTTTTTAAAACTGTTTTTAGCCACTTTAAATGCGGCGGGGAGCGGCGAAATTGTGACAGAGGGTAATAGGAGATGTCCCCTAACGCACTGGTATGTTTACTTTTGTGTGATTTTAACAATACAGATTCTCTTTAAGATGACTGAATAAGCATGGATGGGTTAATTACTAATTTGGAAGAGGTTCTCTCAAACTAGTAATTGACCCATCCTTCTGAACTGGAGCTGTGAAAGGTTTTCAAAATGTGTAAAGTAAAAAAAAAAAGTAGCAAATTGTGTACTGAGGACAGCAGTGAAATGAGAGTATGGACTGAAAAACACAAGAGGTTTAGAAACACAGCCTCTGTCTCCATGGTAAACTGTTAAAAGTGACACTGAAGTGAAAAAAAAGTATGATGTAATGATTTGTATGTGTAGTACTGGTAATTCATAGAACATTAGTAGCAAAGAAAATAGTCTCAAATTTAAATTTTTAGATATATAGCTTTTTTTTAATTTTTTTTTATAATAATTCTGTCACATTTGCAGTTACAAGCCACACCCTGTATTTTAAACTATGAAAAAAAGCAGAGCTAATGACCCTATCAACTTCCCTGCAGTAAAAATCTTATCTAAATCTGTCTCTGACTGTTGATGAATAAGTGCTCCAGAAAACAGCGACCCAAGCACAAGATGTAAACAATATGTCTGCTTTCATGAATCAGGAAGCAGAAACTGTGCAGATTTGTTTTAGGATTTGTATCAGCTGTAGGAAAGAAATGTTTTTTGTTTAAAGATTATTATGCTGTTGTGTATCTTTTACAGCAGAGAGGAGGTCTGAGTTCAGGTCCGCTTTAAAATTATAAATGAGTGAAAGAAATAATATTTAAAGGTTCATTGCAATGACTGATTTAGCTAAATATACATATAGCACATCATAGAGTTCTCCTTTAAGGCATCCCGACATGTGGGATAAAGCTCCCGGCCTATCAGGCAGCCTCAGCCCAGCCTGCATCCTCCCACAAGTGGAATACAGAATCTGTCTCTCTCGGTTTCCCTCTATATATTTCTTTGGAGACACCCCGCTGCTTGCATCTCCTTCTTCTTGGCTTTTCTTAGCCTTACTCTCATTAGGAGACACGCTGTATAGGAGTCTCAGACATGTCTGTATCACGGACTCTGAAAGCGCTTTGGACCGCATCCAGACTTGTACAGTACACTTTGGCAGCTTACTCTGGCTCTCATAGAGCGCGACCTCTGCAACATCCAGCAAACTCCTGATAAGAGATACTGAAGTGGAGCTTTCTCTTCGTCCGAATGCAGCCGCTCCTAGAGAAGTCTCACAATGCAGGCCATTTACACTGGTGTGAGGCGAGAGCAGATAATAGGCCGTGATTAGGATTCTTAGAAAGCAGCGTGGCAGGATGACAAGACTCTGCTCTATTGTAGGAGAAGAGACTGAGGGTGTGAAATAATAATTACACTTACTCTCTGCGACACTTCTGTGCCTGCGGCGAGGCGGTGACACAATACACCAGTCAGTCAAGTTGTTGCTCAGATTTATCGGTAAAACACAGGGATTTGGCGTGCTAAAATGGTATTCCAGGGTTATAAGTAAAAGCACTGTTGTGCGTTCCCAGTGAGAGAAAATTTACTATAAATGTTAGAATATGCAACAGTTTTCATGCTTTGTTGTGTGTGCGCTAAATGACCACAAGGTGGCATTGTGCATTTTGTTGATCCACTTGCTGGAGTTATACGCTGATGTGCACTCTTCTCTTTTGTAGTTTTCTATTTTTTATTTTGTTATCCGCAGTGAGAATTATCTTGCTGTGTTGCTGTGATGTGATGGGCTGTGATGCAAAAGTTAGGCTACTTTCATATACTGAGCGAGGTGCAAGGACAGCAGAAGTTCTTAGACTACATAGTCTGACATTCACACTTACATTATCATAATGCAGTGCTGCAACTATGGGGTAGTAGCTCCCTTTAGGGGAGGTTTATTTTTAAAAACAAATTTTCCATGATGCTAAGTTGCCTAACCGCTTCCTCACCACAGCTTATTTCCCCGTCCCATCTATATAATGGTTTTTGGGTTTTTTTCACCAAAAATTTGGCTTTCTTTGGGTGATACTTTTTGCTAAGAAGTATTTTATTTTATATGTATTTTAATTGAGATAAGAAGAAAAAAAATATTATTTCTCAGTTTTCAGCCATTATAGTTTTAAAATAAAATGTGCTACAGTAGACAAAACCCACATGTCTTATTTGCCCATTTGTTCAGGTTATTACAACAACAACAACAACAACAACAAATAACATTTGTAAAGCGCTTTTCTCCCGTGGGACTCAAAGCGCATAAGCATGGCTCCGACCATCGTGGTACAGAGGAAGAATTTTATAAATCTGGAAATGCCAGGCTAAACAGGTGGCTTTTCAGTCTGGATTTGAATAGCTCCAGGGATGGTGCTGTCTTTACTGGGTGTGGTAGGGAGTTCCAAAGAGTAGGGGCAGCATGACAGAAGGCTCTGTCTCCAGATTTTTTGAGGTGCACTCTGGGAGTGACCAAGTTTATAGAACTTGCTGATCTGAGGTTGTGAGAGGTGTGGTGCAGCTTCAGCAAGTCCTTCATGTATCCAGGGCCCAGATTGTGCAGGGATTTGAATGTCAGCAGTCCAATCTTGAAGAGTATTCTCCATTCTACTGGTAGCCAGTGCAGTGAGCGAAGGATCGGTGTAATGTGACAGTGGCGAGGCTGGTTTGTTAGCAATCTGGCAGCAGCATTCTGCACTAATTGCAGGCGACGCAGGTCCTTTTTGGGGAGGCCAGCATAAAGGGCATTGCAGTAGTCCAGCCGTGATGTGATGAAGGCGTGGACTAGGGTTTGAAGATCCTCTGGGGGAATCAGATGTTTAATCTTTGCAATGTTCTTCAGATGAAAGAAGGAAGATTTAACTACAGATGAAATTTGGTTTCTGAAACTCAATTCCCCATCGATTAGTACGCCAAGGCTGCGCACAAGGTTGGAGCTGTTTATGTCTGAATTCCCAATCCTGATTGGTGTTGCTTTAGGATAGAGCTGTTTTGATGGCGAGCACTGGCTTTGGACAAACAGGACCTCAGTTTTGTCAGCATTCAGTTTCAACCAGTTATCATTCATCCATGCCTGAAGCTCAGCTAAGCAAGAGTTTATTTTTGGGGTAGGGTCTGTTCCACCAGGTTTGAAGGACAGGTATAGCTGTGTGTCATCGGCGTAGCAGTGGTACGTCAGGCCATGTCGTTGGATAAGTGTACCGATTGGCAACATGTAGATTGCAAACAGCAGAGGGGATAGTATTGATCCTTGTGGCACTCCGAATTGTAGAGGTGCAGGTTTGGACATTATAGGTCCTAGGGATACTCTCTGTGTTCTGTCAGTCAGGAATGATCTGAACCACTGGAGGACTGATCCACTGATGCCACAGTACTCCTGCAGTCTGTTAAGCAGGATTTTATGGTCAACTGTATCAAAAGCAGCTGAGAGATCCAACAGGATTAGGATGGAGCATTCCCCTCTGTCCCTTGCCATGAGCAGATCGTTGCAGACTTGGATAAGGGCTGTTTCACAGCTGTGGTGTTTCTTAAAGCCAGATTGTAGAGGGTCCAGGATGTTGTTTACTGACAGCCTGGTTTCAAGTTGCAGATAGACAGCCTTTTCAATAACTTTACCTAAGAAGGGGAGGTTGGAGACAGGTCTGTAGCTGCTCATAGCATCTGGATCCATGGAAGGTTTTTACAACATTATGTTCCTAGTACATTGTTTGGCGACAATCAGGGATGAGCTCCGGATCAAATTCGGATGAAATCCGAATAAGTTTCATTCATATTTCATCCTTTAATTACTGCACCTTAGCGGGTGTGTGCGGGGGGATGAGGGGTTATGAACTTACCCAGCAGCCTTCTTCTTTAACCCGCAAAGTCCTAAGTCGAAGTCGGCACACCATCACCTTGTCCATGGGTGCTTGGCGAAATGACATAGGCAGTATCACAAGATAATCCAAGTTACAAAGATCGTCAACACACCAGTCTCAAAAGCACATATAATTTATTGTGCCAGTTTCCACAAGATGGACCAACAATTGTTTCGAGGGCCACGCAGGGTCCCTCTTTATCAAGGCATGTGGTTACCACATGCCTTGATAAAGGGGGACCCTGCGTGCCTTCTTCTTTAACCAGTCCAATGGCGCGTCCCACGCTGCGTTCCAAGCCATGTCATATGACTACTACGCTTACTCCTTCAACCCGGAAGCAGGAAGTGTTTGTAGTCACGTGACCGATGCTTGGAACGTGCCGTGGGACGGGTTAAAAAAGAAGGCTGCTGCGTAAGTTTAACCCCCCCCCTCATCCCCCCCGCACACACCCGCTCGGGTGCACTATTTAGGAGGATGAAATCCAAATGAAAGCCATTTGGATTTAACGCTCCTGGCAGTCAATTAAAACCACCAGGGGGCAGCGCAGCACTATTTTTTTTTATTTATTTATTTTTTAATCATGTAGCTAGCCTAGCGCTAGCTACATGACAGCCGCTGAGCTGCAGCATCCCCCTACCCCCTCCGATCGCCTCCGGTGATCAGGCCCATCAGGAAATCCCGTTCTAAACAGGATTTCCATTAGGGCTTCCCCCGTCACCATGGCGACGGGGCGGGATGACGTCACTGACGTCATCGACGTCGTGACGTCAAAGGGAGTCCCGATCCACCCCTCAGCGCTGCCTGGCACTGATTGGCCAGGCTGCGCATGGGGTCTGGGGGGGGCGGCATTGTGCGGCGGGTAGCGGCGAATTGGCGCGGAGCGGCGGCGATCGGGCACTGCACACAGCTAGCAAAGTGCTAGTTGCGTGTAATAAAAAAAATTGTGCAAATCAGTCCAGCAGGGCCTGAAAAATCCTCCTACGCGGCATAGCCTGAGCTGAGCTCGGGCTTACCGCCAGGAGGGTTAATCCGTAGCTCGTCACTGGCGACAATATTTAATTTGGAAACAAAGATTGATTTTTTTTCTTTTCTGTTTACCTATAACATAAATAATTACAAGCCCTAATCTGCAAAAATAATAGCGATATATGACATACATATTAGAAAAGCCCCTACAGGAGTCCCTACGGTAACTATTTATAATTTTTTATGCTTTATCTTTTTTTGTAAACAAATGTTTTATTTTGTTAAATAAAGCAGAGGGGGAAATAAGGGGTTAAAATTATAGGGGATTTATTTTGTTTTATTTAATTTAACATATGTAGGTTTGTTTTTATTTTTTGGCCTCTAGATGCCCCCACATTAACCAACCTGTGTACTAAACAGTACACAAGAAGTAGTGTAAAACCTGTGTGTGTTTTGCTTTCATTTTGTGAATGACCAATGGCATCTCATTGATGCTGGATGATCATTCACGATCATTCATTCTGATCGGCTGTGGGAAGACATGTACCCATTCACTGATCAATACTCTGACACATCATTAGTTCTGCCAGGTGATCTCTGTGGATTGTTTGGTTACTGAGAGTTCTATGCACAGAGGGAGATACTTCTTGCATGGCAATTGGAAACATCTGTTATTTCCCACAATGCAATCAGGTTCACAGACAGGAAACTGTCAGGACCATGGCAATGACATCACACTGTGGGAGGGATTTCACTACAGTATCAGCCACACAGATGTCCCTGATGATCTACTCGAGAAAAAGTGAAGATTTCTCGTGGGAAGGGGGGTATTCGCTTCTGATTGGGATTAGTGTTGGGCGAACAGTGTTCGCCACTGTTCGGGTTCTGCAGAACATCACCCTGTTCGGGTGATGTTCGAGTTCGGCCGAACACCTGACGGTGCTCGGCCAAACCGTTCGGCCATATGGCCGAACTAAGAGCGCATGGCCGAACGTTCCCCGAACGTTCGGCTAGCGCTGTGATTGGCCGAACGGGTCACGTGGTTCGGACCCGAACGCGCTCTGATTGGCCGAACTGTCACGTGGTTCGGGTAAATAAATACCCGAACCACGTCATATCTCCGCCATTTGTCTGTGGGTTTAGCTTTGGGTAGGCAGGCAAGGTAGTTCGCGCTCCAGCCACGCTAGCCAGGGTCCCCCCCAGTCATTGTGTGTCACTGCTGGGAACAGTAGTACACCGCTCGTTCAGCCACACTATATAGCATTCTGTGTACTGTTCTGTGTCTGCTGGGAACAGTAGTACACCGCTCGTTCAGCCACACTATATAGCATTCTGTGTACTGTTCTGTGTCTGCTGGGAACAGTAGTACACCGCTCGTTCAGCCACACTATATAGCATTCTGTGTACTGTTCTGTGTCTGCTGGGAATAGTGGTACACCGCTCGTTCAGCCACACTATATAGCATTCTGTGTACTGTTCTGTGTCTGCTGGGAACAGTAGTACACCGCTCGTTCAGCCACACTATATAGCATTCTGTGTACTGTTCTGTGTCTGCTGGGAATAGTGGTACACCGCTCGTTCAGCCACACTATATAGCATTCTGTGTACTGTTCTGTGTCTGCTGGGAACAGTGGTACACCGCTCGTTCAGCCACACTATATAGCATTCTGTGTACTGTTCTGTGTCTGCTGGGAACAGTAGTACACCGCTCGTTCAGCCACACTATATAGCATTCTGTGTACTGTTCTGTGTCTGCTGGGAACAGTAGTACACCGCTCGTTCAGCCACACTATATAGCATTCTGTGTACTGTTCTGTGTCTGCTGGGAATAGTGGTACACCGCTCGTTCGCCACTGTATAGCATTGTGCTCTGTGTCGCTGCTGGGAATAGTGGTACACCGCTCACCCGTCACTGTATAGCATTGTGCTCTGTGTCGCTGCTGGGAATAGTGGTACACCGCTCACCCGTCACTGTATAGCATTGTGCTCTGTGTCGCTGCTGGGAATAGTGGTACACCGCTCACCCGTCACTGTATAGCATTGTGCTCTGTGTCGCTGCTGGGAATAGTGGTACTGTATAGCATTTCTGTACTGCCACTGTACTGCTGCCAGTCAGCGTGTACTGTAAGGATAAGTGAAATGAGGAAGAAATCCGGTGAAAGAGGGAGGGGCAAGGGAAGAGGTGTTTCCCCTGACGGTTCACGTACAGGCCACAGGGGAGCACCCAAGAAAACCCACTCAATACCGCCCATGTTGTCCAGGACAACAACCCTCACAAATCCAAAAGAACAGGACCAGATAATTACTTGGATGACCTCTCAAGCGTCCAGCAGTGGGTTAAGCAGCACCAGCACATCACGCACGAGGTCCGAGTCCTCAGCCAGTTACAAGGAGCCAGTGGGCACAAAGCTGACACAACCGGCAGCGACACCACGCACACAACTGCCAGATAACCAGTCCGATGAATTACCTCAGGACACAATGGGGTATTCGCAGGAGCTATTCCCAGCCCAACAAACTTCCACCTTTAAAAGGTCAATGGAGGAACAGCCAGAAATGTTGTGCCTGGATTCACAACTGTTAACTGTGGGAAATGCACCGCGCACTGAAATACAAGGCGAGTCCGAAGAGGACTCGGAAACCCAAATCCCAGAGCAATTTGGGCAGGAGGGGTTGCAATTGCAGGAGGTCAGCCGACAAGATCTGGAAGACGACGTTGGAGTGTGCTGCGCAGAGGTTGTTGTGGGGAGCTCTACTCCACGGCGGTGGCCCACAATGACATATGACGAGTTTGAGGAGATGGAAGAGGAGGGTATGGACAATGTGGACAGAGACCCAGATTTTGTTTGTGAACGAGAACATCGCCGTCGTAGCAGCAGCACAGATGAGTCTGTTGAAGAACACACTGCTGCACGAGTTCGCCTTGTGCCACAAGGTAGGCGGCGCGCAATTTCAGGCACCACAAGCGTGGAAGTTCAAGTGAGAGGCAAAAGAAGAGCAAACAGAAATCGCCAGCAAGGAGGCAGGTGCTCCAAAGTCTGGGATTTCTTTGAAGACTGCACTGAGGATGTTACCATGGCGATTTGCAAGGTGTGCAAGACCCGCCTGAGCAGGGGGGAAAATATTAACAACCTCTCCACCACCAGCATGAGCCGTCACATGCTATCCAAACATCCCACTCTTTGGGCAAACGCGTCAGGACAGGGTACCAGAAACAACACTGCCTCCCTTGGGTTCACCAGACCCGCCTCAGCAGCAGCAGTAGCCCAACCATTGCGTGGTTCACAACATTCACAAACATCAGACGACGCTGACACTGTCACTTTCCGGAGTAGTGCTCTTGAGGTCTCCCAGTGTTCATCAAACACAACAACCAACAGCCCTTCCGTGTGCAGCGCTACGGTTCAGTTGTCTGTGTCGGAGATGTTTGAGCGCAAGAGGAAATTGCCAGCAAATGACCCCCGGGCCGTGGCAGTAACAGCCAGCATAGCCAAGCTTCTGGCCTGCGAAATGCTGCCATATCGATTGGTGGAGACAAACAGCTTCAAGGGCATGATGTCAGTGGCCATCCCACGTTACGTGGTTCCCAGCCGCTACCACTTTGCACGCTCTGCAGTGCCTGAGTTGCATGAGCACGTGGTCAGCAAAATAACCCGAAGCTTGAAGAATGCCGTTGCCTGCAAGGTTCACCTCACCACTGACACCTGGACGAGTGCGTTCGGCCAGGGTCGATACATCTCCCTTACCGCGCACTGGGTGAACCTTGTGGAGCCTGGCAGCGATTCCTCACCTGCTACGGCACGGGTGTTGCCCACGCCACAAACAGCTGCACCGCCGTCCCTCCCACTGGATAACAGCAGCACCTACCTCTCTGACTCCTTCTCCTCCAACGCATCTCAAAGCTGTACCTCATCCGGAAACGCTAACCCAGCAGCAGTAGGATCGTGGAAGCAGTGCAGCACAGCTGTTGGCATGCGTCAGCAAGCGTTGCTGAAGCTAATCTGCCTTGGGGATAAGCAGCACACAGGGGAGGAAATTTGGAGGGGAATAAAGGAACAGACGGATTTGTGGCTGGCACCGCTGGACCTGAAACCGGGCATGGTTGTGTGTGATAATGGGAGTAATCTCATTCGCGCTTTAAGGTTGGCTAAGCTGACACACATCCCTTGCCTGGCGCACGTGATGAACCTAGTAGTTCAGCGGTTCCTGAGGACATACCCAGGCGTGCCCGATCTGCTGTTGAAGGTGCGTCGAGTGTCCAAACATTGTAGAAATTCCAGTACTGCTTCGGGGGCACTCGCCAAGATGCAGGAGCGCTTCAATCTCCCCCACCATCGCTTGCTGTGTGATGTCCCTACGCGCTGGAATTCTACGCTGCACATGCTAGCCCGCTTTTGCGAGCAGAAGAGTGCAGTGGTCCAGTACATGACGGCGCAGTACCGAGGCGCATCCGGCCAGCTGCCAAGCTTCTGTGGATCCGATTGGGCCAACATGTTGGACCTCTGCCAAGTCCTCCAAAATTTTGAGCAATCCACGTTGCTTGTGAGCAGTGACAACTCTTCAGTCAGCATTACCATACCACTGCTGTGTTTACTGAAGAGGTCGATGTTAAAAATCAAGGAAACAGCTGTCATGATGCAACTGGGGGAATCTGAAGGAGAAAACGATCAGCGTGATGGTACCAACATCAGGCCATCCGCCTCAGGGAACGCTGGCCCCAGCAGCTATGACGAAGAAGAGGAGGAGGAACAGCTGGAGTTGGAGCAGGAATTTCATGCCACCACTGACGAGGGCCAGAGCGGTGCACGTTGGACTTCCACAATTCAACGCGAATGGTCAGCAGAAGCAGACCAGGAGGAAGGTGACGACTATGATGCATCACAACAACTATCACAACGCTCACAAGAGGATGATGAGGATTCTGGTAGGACTCTGGCACACATGGCTCAATTCATGCTAGACTGCATTGAACGTGACCCACGCATTGTGCGCATTCTGGACAACACCAATTACTGGGTTTATACCCTTCTGGATCCACGGTACAAACACAATGTTCCAAAACTGCTTGAAGAAAGAGTCAGACAGGTCAAAATGGAAGAATACCAGCAGGCCCTTGTGGAGACTTTAGAGAGGAGATTGACATCCTCCCCCTCCTCTAGCCAGTTGTACGCAGACAGACTGACTTCCGCAAACCCAGGACGACCAGGAGGGCAGCAAACAACGCAAGCCGCAGCTAGTACCCAAAAGGGAATGGTATCGGCAGTGTCCTTGGAGTGGGAAAATTTTCTGACACCCATGCAGCCGCAGCCCACTGAACAGCAAGCGTGCAGATCCACCTCCAACACCGATCGCCTGGAGAAGATGGTCAAGGACTACATGTCAGATGGCGTAGCTGTGTCGAACCATCCATCTGCACCCTTCAACTATTGGGTATCGAAGCTAGACACCTGGCGCGAACTGGCAATGTACGCAATAGAGGTGCTGGCTTGCCCGGCAGCCAGCGTTATGTCGGAACGCTGTTTCAGTGCTGCCGGAGGCATCGTCACAGATCGGCGTATCCGCCTCTCTACAGAAAATGCAGACCGTCTGACTCAAATTAAAATGAATCAATCCTGGATTGGAAATGACTACGCAACACTCCAGGACCCCAACCAAGTAACATGACCAATGAACATCTGGGATGGTGTAGCGTTTACGGTCCCTGTTTATTGAACCTCTCATCTGTATTACATTTATGACTGCATGGCGGCAAAAAGCATTGCTGCTATATCCGCACGCTTTTTGTCCTCATGCAAGGCCTAGGTTGTTGTGTCTCAAAAACCGTGGCCTTTTCCTCCTGCGCCTGCTCCTGTTCCATCACGTCTGCTGCTGCTGGGTTAGCGTTGCCGCGTGGTCCCTGTTTATTGAACCACTTATCTTTATTACATTTATGACTGCATGGCGGTACAAAGCATGCTATCCGCACGCTTCTTGCCCTCATGCAAGGCCTGGGTTGTTGTGTCTCACAAAGCGTGGCCTTCTCCTCCTGCGCCTGCTCCTGTTCCATCACGTCTGCTGCTGCTGGGTTAGCGTTGCCGCGTGGTCCCTGTTTATTGAACCACTTATCTTTATTACATTTATGACTGCATGGCGGTACAAAGCATGCTATCCGCACGCTTCTTGCCCTCATGCAAGGCCTGGGTTGTTGTGTCTCACAAAGCGTGGCCTTCTCCTCCTGCGCCTGCTCCTGTTCCATCACGTCTGCTGCTGCTGGGTTAGCGTTGCCGCGTGGTCCCTGTTTATTGAACCACTTATCTTTATTACATTTATGACTGCATGGCGGTACAAAGCATGCTATCCGCACGCTTCTTGCCCTCATGCAAGGCCTGGGTTGTTGTGTCTCACAAAGCGTGGCCTTCTCCTCCTGCGCCTCCTCCTGTTCCATCACGTCTGCTGCTGCTGGGTTAGCGTTGCCGCGTGGTCCCTGTTTATTGAACCACTTATCTTTATTACATTTATGACTGCATGGCGGTACAAAGCATGCTATCCGCACGCTTCTTGCCCTCATGCAAGGCCTGGGTTGTTGTGTCTCACAAAGCGTGGCCTTCTCCTCCTCCTGCGCCACCCTCCTCCTGTTCCATCACGTGTGCTGCTGCTGGGTTAGCGTTACCGGTCCCTTTTCCTGGAACCTCTTATATGTATTACATTTATGACTGCATGCCGACAAAAAACATGTTACCTGTGCAAAGAAAACAGACATTTCCCGCATTTAAAAGACAGTTTTCCCTTTGAAACTTTAAAATCGATTTTCTCAAAAACTATAAGCTCTTTTTGCTAATTTTTTTTTCCTCTTGTACCCACTCCCAAGGTGCACATACCCTGTAAATTTGGGGTATGTAGCATGTAAGGAGGCTTTACAAACCACAAAAGTTCGGGTCCCCATTGACTTCCATTATGTTCGGAGTTCGGGTCGAACACCCGAACATCGCGGCCATGTTCGGCCTGTTCGGCCCGAACCCGAACATCTAGATGTTCGCCCAACACTAATTGGGATGAAGTTTAATCCTGGGTTAAAGTTTCTCTTAAACACAGTTTACAGCATACACCACAGTGAAGCAAATTCCCCTAGACAAGGATATACAGTAAATAGGCCCAACATGTGGAATTTTAACAACAGTCGATACTAAAATACAATTTTTCCTTTAGTTTGCTTTTTTTTTTCCTCTTGTAGTAAGTTTTCACACAATGCTGGGTGTGCCTGAAATTTTGTTTTAGGGATAAAGCAGAGAGACAATTACACAAGGGAAATCTTTTGCACAAATGGTATATTGAAACCATAATTGCAGGGAAACATAATTTAAATATTTTTGCAGCATTAGAAATGAATCTGGTTGCAAATTGAAATGAAAAGCTCATTAATAATAGCATTAAGTTACAAAAAAGTAATTTGATGGCATAATATAAATACCGCAATATGAATTATTATGTAAGGAAAGCTGAGTATTCTGAAGAGCAGGTTATTCACCGAAACAACTACGTTGAAAAAGAGCCATTTGAATTGAAACAGACTGAGCCCCCCCGAAATAAGACATTCACAATAAGTTACTCATTTTATTACCAGGCTAATTAGCGCAGTCCACCCTCCTCGTTTCACCTAGAGACCGGTCATTAACATCAACCGAAGATTGATTCTGCCGCTGCCTAATTAAACCGCAGATGACTTAATACCTGTAACCAGAAGGTTTGCTAAAAACAAGACCACCGGTCTTGATCGTTAGCTTTTGCGCATAGCCCTGTTTTTCCCATAAGGCATCTGGTTACGAGTATAATCAGGGGGCGGCTAACGTTACCCAGAAACACACACCGCAACTGCGCTGAAGTGAGGAAGTGGTTCTGTTTACAGAAGAAATGTAATTGTTGTTGGTTGATTTTCAAGTGAGAAGGATATGGAGCATTGGGATAGGAGCTGAGGTTGCCATGGCAAGTGGGCCCCTGTTTTCAGAGGGCCCCCCACCAGCCTCTGTGTTTGCTCTATTAAGGCCTGTGCGAGTAATGATTAGGCATGCATGAAATAGGCGCAAGGAAAAATGGGCCCCGGGTGAAGCTGATATAAGTCTAAACGATAAATACCGTCATGAATTGGGCACCAAATGAAGAGGAAAAAATATTTACAGTGGAAATGACGATAGTAAAACATTGATAAATGTTACTGATATTTTAATACAACTAAACCTAAGCCCGCTCTCACACAGAACCCCCCCCCCCCCTCCCGATTCCTAACCCTAAGACCCCCCTTACTGACACCTAACCATAAAATCCACCTTCCTGACGCCTAAACGTAAAACGCACCTTTCTGATGACTAACCCTAAAACCCCCTTCCTGACCCCTAACCTTAAGACCCCCCTTCCTGATGTCTAACCCTAAAACCACCTTCCTGACGCCTAACCCTAACACTCTACTCCTTCCTGACTTCTAACCTTAAATTTCAAAACCTTTGAAGTTCTAATGTTCTCAAAACGATAAAAATTTCAAAACAATATTTTGTTTTTGGTACACTTATTGGACCAATTGAAACCCTCCCTGATAATTTGCTGACAATTGCATATACAGGGCTTTGCAATTAACCGCTAAAGTAGGCAGTATTGACTTTAATGTAAATGGCGGAATTTGGAATTACCAGATGGAATTCAGAATTACCAGTGGGTATTCAGAATTCTGTCAGATTCGTACAACCCCTACACCTTTGCTCCTGACTGTGCCGGATGTAGTTGCCACAGACCACCAGAGTGGATAGTGTGTCTGCACTATACGGATATCCTGCCACTCCGACCCAGCTTAGCCCTTAGCATTACATACAGTTTATTTTTAATCCATTGTGATGTGTCCCCCGCATTTCAAAAAAGCGTCTTCCAGGGATGTGCGTGATGTGCATGTCACAATTGCAGCACATTGCTGGGCAACAATAACGCACCATGCAATAGACAACAACAGGGCCATGCCTGCCTTCATTAGTACAAAGCCCAAAATTTGCAGCAAAAATTACACAGTCTAAGAACTATTCAATAGATGGGATCACAGGTAGAAGAAATACAGTGACAAGTGGTAAAGAGTAAAACTATCACCACGCTCTCAGACTCTTGATGAGTCCTATTGGACGAAACCTGTTGGGCTGAGCCAATGCCATCTTACTTCATGCACAGGAAGGAGCCGGCAGGAGGAGGATTGTGAGCGAAAAGGAGAGGGGTTCCAACGGAACAGCCTATCAGTCCCGGGGTGGACACCACACTGATCTTATTGCATGCCTTTACCTCTCATGGAGCTGTATGTGCATAAATTGTGCTGCGTGAGGAGCTAATATTTTTTATGTTATACGCTATGGTCTATTATTTGTGAATATTTTGAGTAGGATTAAAAAAACTTCTATCCTACTGAAGCAATTGATTTGGAGCTATATTGGAGCAACCTGTATGCTAGACACACCTGGTTTGTGAGGTAGCAACCATCCAGTGAGGCTTTTTGAAGTTGGGGTGGCACTTATCAGTAAGGGTTTCTCTGAGAGCACAAAGTGGAAGTTGGAAGTGTATTTCAACCATCTATACATTTTTATGCTTTGTGGAGCTTTGCTTTATAGGTGTTGGAGAGCGTGGTGAGGACCATTTTACAAATAATGCCCCTCAACGTGCACAGTGTGAACTCGCACTAAAGTATTTTTGCTCAGACAGGGATTGAAGACTCATGTTGGTGGTGTTCTTTATCCACAAACCGAATACATTTTTGCACAATTGTAGTAAATTAGCAAAGACGACTAGTAGAGCATCTGAAATAATTGGTTTCCTGAGAAAAAATGTGTTCTCCTTACCAAACAGAAGAGTCAGGCATGTGTGAGTGGAGAGCCTTGTGCTTCATTCACGAAAACGCATTTAAGCAATGACCACCTCGTAAGGGGCTTTGCAATTAACCACTAAAGTTGGCAGTATTGACTTTAACCTCTTAAGTCAAACTCAACATATTTATATGTCCAGTTTGACCCAGTTAATATAAATATGGACGCATCCTTTAACTTTTAATTTTCAGCGCTCCTCCCTTTCATTCCCCAATAACTTTATCACTACTTATCACAATGAAACGATCTATATCCCAAGTTTTTTTCCGCCACCAATTAGGCTTTCTTTGGGTCGTACATTATGCTAAGAATTATTTTATTCTAAACGCATTATATTGGGAATAATAAGAAAAAAATGGGAAAAAAATCATTATTTCTCAGTTTTCAGCCATTATTGTTTTAAAATAATACATGCTACCGTAATTAAAATGTACATATTTATTTGTCCATTTGTTCTGGTTATTGCAAAAATGAAATCCCTAGTATAATGTATGGTGACTATATTGTCACCATTATTATTATTTGGAAATAAAGGTGCATTTTTTCAGTTTTACATCCATCACTAATTTTTATCCCATAATTTAATAATAATATGCCCTCTTGACATACATATTAAAAATGTTATATTCCCCAAAGTCAGTAGTCAGAGTCAGTAGGTGTAATTTTACTATTTGGCCACAAGATGTCCCCACTGAGTGCTTCCTATCCACGTACAATCAATGGATGCCTGCAATCACGGTGGCCTAGAGGGGAGATTAATCATAAATCTAACAATCGGCGTCAGTAAGCGACAGAAATTGGTGGCAGGAGTAAGCGTAGCGGCTCTATTTAAGAATGAAAACTGTTTTTGAGCTAAAATAGTGTTCATTCTTGGCGGACATGTACGGATTGGCTCAGGGGATTTTTGTTGCTGGTAACAGCGCGATCGCGGGCATCTGCCCACTGCTCATCTGCCGCTGCGGATATGAGGCTCATGTCCCAGCAGCAGAAATGGTTAAATAAGCATGTCATGAGGTTATAGTATTCTTATTTTTGCAAATAAGTGCTTCTAAATAATTACTGATCGAGTACAAAACACGCAAAACAGAAAAACATATTTCCAAATAATACATTGTTGCCATATATAGTACTAGGGACATTATTTAACATTGTAATAACCTGGCCAAATAGACAAATAAAATGGGTGGGTTTTATTTACAGTTGCATTGTTTATTTTAAAACTATAGAGGATGGAATTGGAGAAATAGAGTATGTTTTCATTTCTTTTTCCCAGAATTTTCCTAGAAAGTGCATAGAAATAAAGTAATTACTAAAAAAAAAAAAAAATTAGCACCTCCAAAATGCCTAATTTGTGGCGAAAAAAAAACAAAACATGATATAGATCATTTAGATATGATAAGTAGTGATAAAGTTATTGGCGAATTAATGAGAGGAGCGCTGACAGGGGAAAAATTGCTTCTGTCCTTAAAGGACAAGCGAGGTGAGCAATTAAATCTAGCTTTACTTACCTGGAACTTCTTCAAGCTCCTATAAGTCATTTGTGTACCTCACCGCAGCTCCAGTCCTCTCCAGGTACCTGCTGCTGGCAGCCACTATGGACCGCTGAACCCTGACGGGTCGGGGTCTTCTGCACATGAGCAGTATACTCCCAATGATGTTGGCGCGTTCTCACACAGGCCCTTGCACGCACCCACGCATGCGCAGATGACGCCGACTCATCGGGGTCAGCATCCCTTAGAGGCTGCCAGAGGAACTTCGAAGAAGACCGGAGCTGCGGCGAGGGACACAAATGACTTCTAGGAGCTGAAAGAAGTGAGTGGAGAGCTGTGACGCTATCATGGGTGGTCGTGATCACGGGTCCGCGTGATTCACGGCCATTTTTATGCATCACGGCTATGCATAAAATTTGGATCACGGGTTGCGTAAAAATATCCGGATCACGACCCGTAATCACGGCCGTGATGCGGCCGTGTTTGGGAAAATGTGATGACGTCACTGGGCCAATCAGAGGCCCCTAGCGCAGGGTACAGCAACCAATCACAGGAGGGGAGGCTATGCCCTCCCCTCCTGTATAAAACCCGGCGGCCATCATGAGAAACTCTGTCCTTGCTGAGACTGAGTGACTGAGAGAGCATCTCCAGCCATTGTGTCACAAAGCAAGGGCAATTAGTGTTAAAAACACAGCGTTTTAGCTGATTCCTGTGCTGTTATGCTGCTGTTATTGCTTGTATTTAGCTAGCCAGTGATAATAGTCATTTAGTTAGTCAGTGTAGCCAGTGTAGTCAGTTCTATGCATGCCCAGCACGCATACGTACACGTACGTTTTTGTGTGTACGAGTCGCAGTTACGCATGCGTATTCAGTGAGTGATGGTACTGACCCGCCATTACGCATTGAATACTACGACACGTACGTACATGCGTAATTTAATATACGTGTGGATTACGGGTACGCGTGTGCAGGCGCAATGTTACGCATGGAAAATACGGGTCACAGCCCGTCATTGCGGATTTTTTAATTACTACGGTAATTAAATACGGGTCGAGGCGGATTTGCGTCAAAATATACGGGGCGCGATCACGGGTTGATCCGGATGCGGCTCCAATAAAAACGGCCGCATTCGGATCCTTGATTAAGGGGTATCCGAGCAACACTGGTGGAGAGCCTTGTGCTCCATTCACCGAAATGCATCTAAACACGGACCGCCTCGAATGGTTCTACCTTGGCTTATTGTCGTCCATCATTTGTGATTTGTGCTGCTATAATATAACATTGTAGCTTTGGTTTATTAGTGTGCTGAAACAGATTTCCCCATGTGATTTGATGAAATACAGAGAAGAAAAAAAGAATTTCTGAAAAGCACATCCTGGATTCTAGGAAGCCGGGAGCCCTTCACACTTCTCCGCTTCCCGGGATAGAGTTCTCTTTTTTTTTTCTCTCTCTCCCCCTTGCATGATTGTATTTATTAAACTGTGTGGAAATAGCTCAAATAAGAGCCATATGGAATTAAACTGACCAGCGTGGATTTGTAGTCAGATGGAAAATTACTAACAAATGCTGCAGAAAAAAAGAAAAGAAGAAAAAGTGAGAGTTTTCCCCTAGATGAGGATAAATCAAAGGGCTGCCATGGAAATTTAAAGGACTACTCCGCTTTCTCACTTTAAAGTGGACCTGAACTCTTGCACAGGGCAGGAGGAAAACACAGAGAAATGCTCCCTGTATGTATTTAGAGAGTTTAGCCTAATCCCCCCTCATTTGTGACTAATCACCAGTGTAATTTGATCTCTTAAACTGGCCATACACTAGGCCGATTACCCGCTAATCGACAGCAGATTCGATCACTGGGATCAAATCTGCTGTCACATCGTTCACGTTAAATTTCGATCTATTCTGTGCCGAAATAGATTGATCCCGTCGATTGCTCCGTGCGGGAAATTACCGTCGATCGCCCGTGGGTAGGGAGGGCGTCGCTAGCGGTGTACGATACATTACCTGAAGCTGGCTCCCGGCATCTTCTCCGCATCGGCTCCCGGCTGGCATCTTCTCCGCATCACCTTCCGCATCACGGCATCCGGCACCCGTGTATAACTTCCTGTGTCACTGCAGTGACAGCGGAAGTACAAATAGAGGGAGCTCTGTTTGAACTTCCGCTGTCACTGGAGTGACAGAAAGTTATACGCTGATGCCGTGATGCGGAGAAGATGCCCGGGACCAGGCTTCAGGTAATGTATGGGGGGGGGGGAGGACAGGCGACAGCGGCAGCTCAGCAGATGGTGAATCGGTTTCAGGCTGAAATCGATTGACAATTAAAGATGTCGCGAACCTCCGATTTTCGGTTCGCGAACCCTGTTCGCGAACTTCCGCGAAAGGTTCGGTTCGCGAAAAAGTTCGCGAAACGCAATAGACTTCAATGGGGAGGCGAACTTTGAAAATTTAAAAAAATTCTACCAGCTAGAAAAATGATATAAAACATGTTTCAAGAGCTCTAATACCTGGAGGCACACCTGATTGAGTGAAATACACTGCTGGAGAACCTGCCCTCCCTCCCTCCCTCCCTCCCTCCTCCTCCTCCTCCTCCTCCTCCAAGCTAGGTCCTTTTTACCATTTGACTCAGTTGTCTGCCTACACTAATTAGTTATGGGACAGCTGCTACACACTCTGCTAGGGAGATTTTAATTAGCCTGTTTGTGGCCACCTCCCTCCTACCCTTCTGCCTATTCCCTCCTCCCTTCTACTGGAGGGAGGAGGGTCTCATCTGCCAGGGAATTCCAGTATTTCAAAAACCAGCTTATATACCATGATAGGGATTTGAACCCAGGCCTCTGTGTATGGTAGGCAACTAACATAACCATTGTACCACCAACACTACTAGCTGAAAGTAGCTGAAAGTAGCTGAAAGTAGCCTAGCATGTACCATTTATGCTTAATGCAAGAGAAAAATTAGACAAGACAAATACCATTTATATCACACTTTTTCCTGGCAGACTCAAAGCACCAGAGCTGCAGCCACTAGGGCACACTCTATAGGCAGTAGCACAGATATGTAGCAAGACATGGCCTTGTATTTTGTGTTCAACAAGATAGCAGTGTTAGGAAGACTTGCCTAAGGTCTCCTACTGAATAGGTGCTGGCTTACTGAACAGACAGAGATGAGATTCGAACGCTGGTCTCCTGTGTCAGAGGCAGAGCCATTCACCATTACACCATGCAGCCACTGCTTACTGACATGTAGCAAGACATGGCCTTGTATTTTGTGTTCAACAGTTGTCACGAGAAAAATTAGACAAGATAGCAGTGTTAGGAAGACTTGCCTAAGGTCTCCTACTGAATAGGTGCTGGCTTACTGCCTATAGAGTGTGCCCTAGTGGCTGCAGCTCTGGTGCTTTGAGTCTGCCAGGAGAAAAGTGTGATATAAATGGTATTTGTCTTGTCTAATTTTTCTCTTGCATTAAGCATAAATGGTACATGCTAGGCTACTTTCAGCTACTTTCAGCTACTTTCAGCTACTTTCAGCTAGTAGTGTTGGTGGTACAATGGTTATGTTAGTTGCCTACCATACACTGAGGCCTGGGTTCAAATCCCTATCATGGTATATAAGCTGGTTTTTGAAATACTGGAATTCCCTGGCAGATGAGACCCTCCTCCCTCCGGTAGAAGGGAGGAGGGAATAGGCAGAAGGGTAGGAGGGAGGTGGCTCAGGCTAATTAAAATCTCCCTAGCAGAGTGTGTAGCAGCTGTTCCTTAACTAATTAGTGTAGGCAGTATAAGGACCTTACTTGGAGGAGGGGGGGTGGGCCTCCAGCATTGAGAGCAGTGTGAATGGCAATAATGTGTCAGCTGGCTGTAATATAAAGAGTCAAAGTTTTACTCAATAGAGCTTTATGGGGCGAATCGAACTTCCGCGAAAGTTCGCGTTTGGTAGGCAAACGCGAACCCCCGAAGTTCGCCTGGAACCGTTCGCCGGCGAACAGTTTGCGACATCTCTATTCACAATCTGTTTGCAGTAAAGGCAGCCATACGATCCCTCTCTGATCAAATTTGATCAGAGAGGGGTCTATCTGTTGGTCGAATCTGATGGCAAATCGACCAGTGTATGGCCACCTTTAAGCTGTGTCAGCTCACGAATCTCCTCTGCCATGGCAGAGCAGCTAATTTGTAAACACAGGATGTTAAAGGAAAACTGTAATGAGAAGAACATGGAGGCTGCCATTTCCATTCCCTTTTAAATTATACCAGTGGCCTGGCAGCCCTGCTGGTCTATTTGGCTGCAGTAGTGTCTGAATAACACCAGAAACAAACGTGCAGCTAATCTTACCAGATCTGACCCTAATGTCAGTAATAACTGATCTGCTGCATGCTTGTTCAGGGTCTATGGCAGAGAGGCAGAGGATCAGCAGGACTGACAGGCAACTGGTATTGCTTAAAAGGAAATAATTATGGCAGCCTCCCTATCCCTCTCGTAACAGTTTCCCTTTAACAATATGTCTGCTTCCATGAAAGCAGGAAGACAAACTCCAGATTTATTGCAGGATTTGCATCAGCTGCAACAAAGAAATGTTTTCTGTAAAGGTTATTATGCTGCTGCTTATCTTTTAGAGCAGAGAGGGAACTGAAGTAAGAGGTATACGGAGGCTGCCATATTTATTTCCTTTTAAGCAATACCAGTTGCCTGGCAGCCCTGCTGGTCTATTTCTCTGCAGTAGTATCTGAATAACACCAGAAACAAGCATGCAGCTAGTCTTGTCAGATCTGACTTTAAAGTCTGAAACACCTGATCTGCTGCATGCTTGTTCAGGGTCTGTGGCTAATAGTATTAGAGGCAGAGGATCAGCAGGGCTGCCAGGCAACTGGTATTGCTTAAAAGGAAATAAACATGGCAGCCTCCATATACCTCTCTGTTCAGTTTCCATTTAAGAGCAGGGATTTCGATTTTTACAAATGGCTATTTTACCAGAACCTCTGTAATGCTAATGTTAGTTTCAATCATTTGAAGATATCCCAAAGATCAATATTAGCTTAGTACCTCAGGTTTATTTTTACACTTGTACTGATATGCACAGACTAATCACTCGCAGGTTATTCCCATTAAATCCCACGTCTGATTAAGAAGTTTGTTGTATAAATCGTTTTTCAGCTCGTGGTTTCCTGAAAGTAAAAAAAAGGCCTTTACATGGCTGCAAATTATGAAGAGAATGGTAGATAGAACTAACGACAACCATCCATCCACAGTATATAATAACATTTCCATGCAGTCGCTGATAAGACTTCCATACGAGAACTTGGGAAATGTTACAGACGTTTGCACCAGCCCCGGCAGATGTGATCAATTTGGAGTGACAAAGAGTTTGCACAGTGAACAGTTATTTTACAGGATGGCCCAGATACTCCGTGTCATTCTCACTGTGCTCTTGTCAGCCCCTCAGAACTCTTTTCTAAGATAGTCCGTAAAGCTAAATATTAGTTTTGCCACAACTGAAATAATACAGAAAATGAGAAGCATGTATTGTTAAAACATTACTTCAGGCTCATGCTGTCCATCTGGGATGGTAAAACTGACTTTCTGTGCAAGGGCGTCGCTAGCCCCAAAGATCAGTGGCACGTGCCCCGGATGTCCCCAGGCAGAGTCAGAGCTGTGGAGCCTCTATGGGGGCATGCTGGGAGCTGTGGTGCCTCAATGATTGGCTTGATGGAAGCTGTGGTGCATCAATGGGGAGTATGCTAGGTGCTGAGAGGCCACACCCACAGGCCAACAGAAAACAGCCTACGGACCGGCAGTGAGCAGCGAACCAGGGATTGGGGACCCCTGCTTACTAGAAGGTCAGGGAATGCAATGGGGGGACTGGGGTCATCCAACATTTTGCTGGGCAGGCCTACGTAGACCGCTGTTAAGTTCATGTAAATTTGTCTCCACCCATGACCACACCCGCCTTCTGGTGTGTGGCCCCACCCATTTTTCAGCTGTATTGCACAAAAGTGCCCCTGATCACTTAGGATCCTAGCAATGCCCCTGTTTCTGTGTAAACGTTAAATGCAGCTTGTCCTCTCGCGGCTGTTGCAAAGCTAACTGGGGTTACAGCGCAGGAATAATGGTACCAGGAGAAGAATGGGAAGGCTCTATAGGACCCAGGGCCTTCCCTCTCCATAGGTAAGTATCTGTTTTTTTTGTTTCACTTCAAGCTTGCCTTATGGACACAGAATCAGGTATAATACATAGGTGCAGTCAGGGCCGATTTTCTGGAATAACCACTAAGGCCCGGGCCTTGGGTACCTTCAGCCCAAGGGGGCACCTGAGCATGAAAGAGGAGTTGTTACATATGTAAGAGGAGGCTGAAAATGGGAAGCAACACATGAAAAAGGGAAACTGATGCCCAAGGAAGCTTTTAGTTAAAGAGAGGGGCTGCAGTACATTGATGATGTACACAATAGAAGGGCTGCACATGGAATAGGAGGGGCACTGCTGCACATGAAAGGTGAGCCACACTTGGCCTACAACATACAAAGGATAAATCGGGCCTTGGGTGCTGTACGCTAGCACCCCGGAGATGCTGGAGGGGAAGTCACTAAACCGTGATAACTCATATCACGGGTGCGCTAGCGTTTTCGTGCGCAATTTCGCATTTTCCACACATGTTTGCATTCTCACAATCACTAATTTGCGTCCGCGAAACGCAAAAATGGGCTTGAAAATGGGCATGTAGATGACGCGTACACTCGTACACGTCATCGCGGTACTTCTGCTCTCTCTTGACGCGACTTACAAATGTAAACAGGAAGTGCATCAGAGAGAGGGCGGAAGTACCAGATGGTACTAGCGCCTATGCTCTCCGGCATGCTCTCCCTTTATGCTGGGACCCTATAGGGGCCCCAAAGGGACATGTTCGGGTTGGGTTCGGAGTTCGGCCCGAACATGCCGAATATCGGGGGCATGTTCGGCCTCGGGGGCATGTTCGGCCGAACCCCCCTGAACCCGAACATCCAGATGTTCGCCCATCACTACTTCTGTCCACCCTGGTTGGAGGGGTGTTACCCCCCGGCGGCTTCCAGCAACTGCAGAGAGTGACTTCTTAACCCGAGTAGTGTTTGATGTGTACTCCCCACCTGCCTACACAGTGAATGCCTTTGAGATAACCCACATTTGTGAGTATCGCTATCTTAGGGTATTTAAAGTGGCATGAAACTCAGCATTTCCTCTTTGTTCTAAAAGATTATGTGCAGCATACAGTCTAATATCCTAAAAACAAATTGTATCAGAGTAGCATTCAAACACTTAAACACAGCAGTTTGTTCTTCAGTGGAAAGCTTCTTGCTTCAGTGGGCGGCTTCTGGGCACATCCAAAGAGGTGGTAACATTGTCTTTTGTTTACATTCCTTTGTCAAATACATTTAGTAAACATTAAAGTGCTGAAACAGAGCTCTCTCTCCTTCAAGTATGTGTGCAGCTGAGAAGTGATCACTAGATAGATGCTAATATATTGCAGCTAATCAATAAAATGCAATGGCAGCTTTTACAGCACATAAACTGTACTTTGGGAATTTGTAATTTGTATATAGACGATATTACGAGTGCACAAAAGCAAATAGGGTAACTGTATGTGTAATAAAAAGTAGGAAAACGCATTGTTATTGAATCTTATGTTAGAGTTTTATCCCACTTTAAAACCATTTTCATTCAGTACATGCTACACCATATTGGGCTACTGGTTTTTCTTCTCTGTGTTTCTTTTAAAGAGGAGCTGTTAGGTATAAGGTCTCAGAGAAAATAAACACATATATCAGTAGCTAAAGATTGGCTGTACTTACATTACATATGCATTTCACTGTCCACGTTTGGATTTCACAGAATTTGTATATAGTATATGCAGAGATAGATGCTTCTGACAGCTCATGGCAGGCTCCATGTTTTTCTGTCAAATGTGTCGTCATGTCCTGCCTGCTTCCTGATCACAGAAAAGCTCGTACTGAATAACACAGTGTGCAGTGAATATTAAGGAGCCATGTGGCTACGAACAATAGCTGACTCCTGCAGTGTACTCTGCCCTGAGATTTATCAGTGCTGTGTGCTGGACTGATTACAAGCTGCTGTAACATCTCATTAGCAGCCGAGGGGAGGGCCCCAGAATGCTTTGCAGTATAGTATGCGGCTTGCGTCCTCTTGGGTCTAACAGCTTTGCTGATAAGCACACATCAAAGGTAAGAGAGATTTTTATCTTCACTAATGCCTTTTTGGCTTCCTTCTAAACTGTTTAACACAGGAGAATAGAGGTTTAAATTAGCTTCTGCAGCCTGACAGTTACTCTTTAAACTTGAATAATAAGCGCATGAAGAATGGCATAGCTGCTCATTTTTGCTGGCATTCTGGGCATGTGCAGTTGGGAAACATTTCAAACAGCAAATGTCCAAGATGCTCCCAGAGCTTCCACTTAAAGTTACTTTTGGCCTGGGGCCCCATGTGTGTTCAGCATTTCAGGGCTGGGCTACAATGGAGAACCGGGCTGGTTGTTTCAAACACACTGTATGCCCATTTGGCACGGATCACCACGCAATGCACCACGTTACAGTGCCTTTAGTGCGTTGGGTAATGCAATTTTTTAATGGCATACTAAGGCCTCTTTCAGTCATAATAAGGTACTTGGCACCGCACCAGTGGTGAACTAAGGGGGTGGCGGAAGGAGCTGGCTGCTCTGGGTGTGACGATGGCAGGGGGTGACACCACTCTTTCTGTGCAGCAGCCCGTGTACCCAGCTGGAGCAATGAATGCAGAGTATCGCACAAGTGGAATCTGTGCTGTGCTATCTCACCTGCTGCTGCACTCTGGAGTCCACCGATGCGCCTAACTCCATACCTAACACTAACCCCCACCACCTATGCCTAATACTAACGCCAGCCGCCACCACCACCATATAGGAATAACACTAACCTCCCTCATACCTACACCTAACATTATCCTCCCCTATACTTAAACCTAAAACTATCCTTCCCCTTCCTTACACTGTACACTAACCTCCCCCATGCCTACACCTAACACTACCCTCCCAAGCCTTTGCCTAATAATAACACTCCTTCACACATGTACCTAACACTACCAGCCCCCCTCCTCAGTCTCCATTCCTACGCCTAACCAGAGAAGTTTCCAGGCTACACCCATTCTCCGCCGTGGGGCACTTAGCATGCCTTTTTTAGAGGAGGGGGTTGGGGTGTCATTTAACCACTTAAGGACCACAGGCTTACACCCCATTAGTAACTAGGCTTTTTTTTTTACAGTTTTGGGCTCTGCAGCTTTAAAAGCTTGCTGCAGAGCCATACAACACAGCACCCAAATGAGTCCCCCCCCCCCCCCCCCTCGCCCTTTTCTGCCCTTTCTGTTGGTGGGCTCTGATCGCTCCCCCAATGTTTATTTATTTATTTGTAAAAAATTTTTGTTTATTTTTTTTTAAATAAATGTACCTATTTTTTTCCCTCCCCCCGCCTGCCAATCAAATCGATCGACTCTCATACACATCATCCCATGAGAGCCAATCGCTCCTTAGCCTCCCAGGAGGACAGCCGAGTGACACGGCTATCCCCAGTACAGCGCTGCCACAGATCGCAGCTCTGTACAGTGTAAATAGATGCGTCAAAGAGAAAAGGACATCCGGGCACCATCAAGTTTTGCAGACTGGTGCCGATCCGGAACTTTCCTCTCTCCTTTCTTGGTCTGGTGCCGATCTGGAACTTTCCTCTCTCCTCTCTTGGGTTATGTACAGTGTAAATAGATGGCGGTTTCGCCGTCTAACAGTCTCCTAGTGGTGATCGCGAGCGGAGCTCCGTCATTCAAGCGGAGGCGATCTCCTGAAAACACGCCCCCAGGACTTGACGCCAGTTGACATTACGCGGTCGTTAGGTAGTTAATACCCAGCAGCACCAGGTGACAAATGCCCTAAGTACACCATTTCTTGGCATAGTAAGGTTCTGCAGATTTGAAAGTTGTGATTTTAGGGTTGAATAAGCGGCCCTATTGCGGGTGTAACAAGCATAATGCATTCACAATCCGCTGACAAAGCAATGGGGCTCCCAGCGGGAATATTCAGTAGTGATGGTAGTCCGGGTCAAAGCTTATCCAAATGCAACATCCCCGGTGTCATAACGCTCTTTTGAAAAGTGAGTGTTTTTGTAGCTGACCACTTTGCCATGAAGGCGTGGAGAGTGCTCTGCAGAACAAAGTCAGGATCAAAGCACAGCATGGACTTTGTTCTTGGGTGTAATTTAGACAACAGAGATGTTGCGCCATGTGTATTGCATCAAAGCTAAGAGACAACAGCACCCCTGGGACCCACTTTATTGACCCTCCTCAAGGCTTCTTTAATGTTTGGGTATATTGACTGTGCTGTATG
Source organism: Hyperolius riggenbachi (assembly GCF_040937935.1). Classification (NCBI taxonomy): domain Eukaryota; kingdom Metazoa; phylum Chordata; class Amphibia; order Anura; family Hyperoliidae; genus Hyperolius; species Hyperolius riggenbachi. The sequence continues at coordinate 413,494,599 of NC_090650.1, forward strand.
AACTTCAGGGAGACAAAATAAAAAAAATATTACAGACAACCTAAGTCTAACTCATTGGAATTACCATCAGGTTTGATTCACGTTAGTGTGAGTCTAGCACAGAACATAGAGATCCTATGCTGACGAACCTCAGAGGTCAAGCAAGAGCAGAAATGAAGGAATCAAATTAACTTATTTTAGCTGCTTTGCCATTACAGGTTGTAATCCCCTTATCAGGGCCGGAGCTACCATAGGAAAAAAAGGCAATTGCCCCAGGGCCCCAGAGCCTGTAGGGGCCTCCAAGTTGTCCCTCCCCCATCTTAACTGTTGTTCCCCAGGGACTCTGCCGAGTCTGTTAAGTTGGGAGGTGATTGGGGGAGGTTCATCAGCCAGCTCAGGGGCCCAGGAGGGAAATTTGGCTGCAACAAAGGGCCTCTAATGAAGCTTTTTGGTCGGGGGGGGGGGTCTGTTGGGGGGCCCCAGGCAAATTTTGCCCTAGGGCCCAATTGTTACTTGAACCGGCCCTGCCCCTTATGGACCAGATAAATTGTTTACCTTTCAGCGCTCCTCCCATTCATTCGGCAATGACTTTATCCCTACTTATCAAACCTTAAGGATCTATGCATTGCTTTTTGCAAAACTAAAAAGCAGAACACCTCTCACACCAATTCCTAAATCCTCAGAGACCCCCTTTCTGCCAGTTCATTTCCAATCAGTCTAAAGCACTCCTCAGTTGTTCACCATGAAGTTATTTTGTAATGTTGCAAAACAAAAATCTTTTGAACTTACATGTTGGTAGTTCTATCATAAAGTGAGGCAAAAACACTCATTTGTAGTACTGAATTTTTTTATTATTAGTATTTTTAAAAAACACTTCATGTCAACTGAAGCCTTGTTTTTCTGCTGATCAATTTTATTATGGTTGTCAGTCTTTATTATTAGCGAGGCTTTGCTACAGGCTGGGAGCATACTTGTTCCTGTGGAAAACCGTGAGCTTTCTGGCGTGTGCGTTTCTGCATTTTTCCTTTGCTTGTAGTTTTTCGTTTATGTTTTTTGTGTTTCCGTTTTTATTAGTTAATCAGATTTATCAAGTGAAGAAATGCATCATCAAATCTTTTTTCAACTTTTTTTTTTCAAAAATACATCTAAATCAAATGCATTTTTTAATTCTCATAGAATAACGCTGCATGTAAATTGATGCGATTTGCATACTGTTTGCAGGAAGAAGGACTTTGCTGTGCGAATTTAAAATGCACATATAATGACATTGAAAAATGCATCCCAATGCGATTTTTGTGCGGACCATAGCCTAACATTATTTAGGATTTTGCATGCGTTTTTTATGTGGCAAAACGCATGCAATTCTGCTAAATGTGCTTCCTGCCACAGATTAACTGTGATAGGAGGGAGTGGGCAAACAAATGTCGGATGATGACAATCTTTGAATTTGGATAACAGGTATTCTTTTTTTAAACTTTATGAAAACTGCACCATGTTTGTACAAGACTGTGGCATGCAAAGTTGATTTTAAAGAGGACCTGTACTCAGAGCTTTCTCTCTGCTCGAAAAGATAAGAAACAGCATAATAACCTTTAAAGAACAGTTTGTTACAGCTGATACAAATCCTGCAATAAATCTGCAGTGTGTCTACTTCCTGCTTTCATGGAAGCAGACATTGGGCCTGATTCACAAAGCAGTGCTAACAGTTAGCACGCTGGTGAAAAGCCCTTTATCACGCCTAAACTCAGTTTAGGCATGATAAGTTCAGGTGTGATAAGTTTAGGTGTGATAAGTTTAGGTGTGATAAGTTTAGGCATGATAAGTTTAAGCACCAACTGGGTTAGCAACGCAGTACACAGCTGATCAAAAGTTTTGCGCTAGCAAAGTCTGGTGCACTTTGCATAGAGTTTAATGGCGCTGCTTTGCGTGCGGGACTTTGCGCGCAATCTAAACTTATCTAAACTTATCATGCCTAAACTTATCACGCCTAAACTTATCACGCCTAAACTGGCTTTTCACCAACGTGGTGCAATGGTTATCATGCCTAAAGTCTCTAACTGGGTTGTGAATCGAGCACATAGGGTCAACATCCTGTGTTTACAAATTAGCTGCTCTGCCGAGGCCAGGGACGGATCAAGACCAAGTTGCGTCTGGGGCAAGGTCAGGTTTTGGCGCCTAAAGGTCATTAACTGCCATTCATTTTGCCGCCTTTTTAAGAATTCAACAAACTGCGCCTGGGGCAAGATACCCGCTTGCCCCCCCCCCCCCCCCCCCAGATCCGTCCCTGGCCGAGGCAGCCAGCTGACACAGCTGAGAGATCAAATTATAGTTGTGATTAGTCACAGATGAGGGGGGATTAGCGAGGCTAAACTCTCTAAATACATACAGGGTGAATTTCTCTGTTTTCCTTCTGTCCTGCGCAAGAGTTCAGGTCCACTTTGAAAAAGATCTACTGTACTTTAAATAATGTTTTATTGAAAACACATAAAACGCTGTGGCCTGGGCGATTCACAAAAGCGGAATTACATTTTAAAGTTCTTTAAACTTTCACTTTTATAAGTGAAATGTCTCCACCCTCAGCCATTCTTAAAAAAAAGAAAATAAATGACAGCATCCTTTTCTTCTTGTGTGTGTGTGTTCCTTAATGACTGACTTAGTGAGAGATTTCCCGCTCATTTCTCAGTTGTTACTAACAGCTCTCTGACACATAACAGCTGCCTAGCCGACTCATTCCTTTTACCACATGTGATGTCATAGACTGCATACTGTGGTCAGGTTATTATATACAGACGGTGCAGAAGAACCTGTCTCCTGCTACTTGTTTATCAGAGTGATTTCTGTCATCCATCTCTAGTAAGTACTATGCTTTGTATTCAGGGAAGCTCTCAGGTCCAAGACAGCTGATTTCGGGCGCAGGGAAGCAGCTGGGATTTGGGCGCCACCGTAGGCTGTAATGCGAATTGCGGCTATACCGTTGCTCATTGACTATCTTGGGTGCCGGCAATCAAAGCAGGCAATTTAGCACCGGGAGCTAGCACCGGGAGGTTGTGCGCTGCCGTAGGCGGCTATAGAAATATTGGCATTGAGCCGTAATTTGGGTGCCTGATAAATAGCAGGTGCTGGTACAGCAGCACCTAAATTACGGCTCAATGCCGATAGTTCTATAGTCGCCCATGTCGGAGCCCGAAAACTTGGTGGGGAGGTTAGTATTAAGTACTTTGTGCATGTGTTTGGGGTCAGGTGTCAGTGGAAGATAGTTTGTGCGGGGGAGGGGTTGTTTAGGGTTAAGTGTCAGTGGAAGATAGTTTGTGCGGGGGAGGGGTTGTTTAGGGTTAAGTGTCAGGGAGGTAGTTTGTGCGGGGGAGGGGTTGTTTAGGGTTAAGTGTCAGGGAGGTAGTTTGTGCGGGGTAGAGGTTGTTTAGGGTTAAGTGTCAGGGAGGTCGTTTGTGCGGGGGTTGGGGGTTTGGGTTAGGCATCAGGCAGGTAGTTCGTGATGGGGGGTTAGAGTTAGGTATCAGGCAGGTAGTTTGTATGGGGGGGGGAGGAGGTTAAGCGTCGGGGGAGGGGTGTTAGGGTTAGGCATCAGGGGGAGGGTTCTATGTGAGAGTAGGCTTAGGTTTAGCCATAATAAAATATCGGTGTTTAGTACCAGTATTTTACACTCTAATAGTAAAATATTGGTAATAATTAAATACCAATATTTTACTATCGACATTACTGGGCGCCCACATTTCCTTGTGCTTTTTTAGATAGACGGGCCCACAATAGCAGGAGCAGAAATTAGCAAAAAAATGGGGGTAATTTGGCTGCTGGCGATAGCCGTAGCCCGAATTATATGTCCTGTCAAATTTGTAGGCAGTCAGTAGGGGAATAGTTTTAAGTTAGACAGGAGTTTAGCTACTGAATAGACAGCTGTCTTTCAGCTCCACCCTGCACCCAAATTTAGCTTCGGTGTTTTTGAATGTACGCCTCAGAGCTGGTTCACACTCAGATCACAAAACGCAATTACCTAGCAATTTGCGATTTTTGCATTGTGATTTTCCAGCAATTACACTTTACGATTCTTGTTCAGGGAACAAGAATCGCATCACAATCGCTGCCTGCAGCATGTTTGCAATTTATACTGTGAGAAAAGTCCTATATGGATAAACCAGGCGTGAATAATGGAAAGTTGTTGGTCATTTTAAAGTGGACCTGAACTCAGAACTTTCTCTCTGCTCTAAAAGATAAGCAACAGCATAATAACCTTTAACCTCCTTGCCGGTTATTCCGAACTCAGTTGGGGGTAACCTGCGCAGGAGGATTTCTCAGGCCCCGCTGGGCCGATTTGTATAATTTTTTTTTGTTACAAGCAGCTAGCACTTTGCTTCCGATCGCCGCCGCTCGCCGCCGATCCGCCGCGCCGAGTCGCTCCCCCCCACCCCAGACCCCTGCGCTGCCTGGCCAATCAGTGCCAGGCAGCGTTGAGGGGCGGATCGGGATTCCCTATGACGTCCCGTCGTCCATGACGTCGGTGACGTCATCCCGCCCCGTCGCCATGGCGACCGGGGAAGCCCTGCAGGAAATCCCGTTCTGAACGGGATTTCCTGCTTACTCTGATCGCTGAAGGCGATCGGAGTGGGTGGGGGGATGCCGCCGCTCATCGGCTATAATGTAGCGAGCCCTAGGCTCGCTACATGATTTAAAAAAAAACAACAAAAAAAAAACCCCTCCTGCGCTGCCTCCTTGCCGGAGGAATTGAATCGGCAAGGAGGTTAAAGGATACCCAAAGTGACATGTGACATGATGAGATAGACATGGGTATGTACAGTGCCTAGCACACAAATAACTATGCTGTGTTCCTTTTTTTCTTTCTCTGCCTGAAAGAGTTAAATATCAGGTATGCAAGTGGCTGACTCAGTCCTGACTCAGACAGGAAGTGACTACAGTGTGACCCTCACTGATAAGAAATTCCAACTATAAAACACTTTCCTAGCAGAAAATGGCTTCTGAGAGCAAGAAAGACATAAAAAGGGGAATTTCTTATCAGTGAGGGTCACACTGTAGTCACTTCCTGTCTGAGTCAGGACTGAGTCAGCCACTTACACACCTGATATTTAACTCTTTCATAACCCCCCCCCCCCCCCCCCCCATATTCCCTATTCCTGGCATTGTCCGCACATCATGTGCACCTATTCCGTCGCTCTCTGCTGCTCGCATCAGTGGAGATTTTAACTTTTAAAAATCGGTCCTTCTAAAGGTGGCCACACACCATATAATTTTTTAAATATCTGTTCAATTTAAGAATAGCAATCAATTTTTCTGACTGATTGTAACATTTCAAAAAATCTGACCAATGTACCACACACACATATGTTCAATTTTTCCCCAATTATGATAAAAATGATTGGAAACTCTGAAAAAATTGCTAGGGTGTGTATATTAATAAATTGACAATCTAACACACACCATACAATCTTTAGAGAAATTGAAGAAAAATATCTGGCATTCCGGATAGATAAAAATCGAAAAAGAAACAGGAAATCCGATCGGATTTTTCAGTAGAATGAAAAAAAAGCTTTCGATTTTTCTGGGAGATCCGATCGTTTTTATCGAATTGCCGTGAAATCGGATCATTTTATTGTATCGTGTGTGGCCACCTTAAGCTAGATGAACTTGACCCTGGAAGTACTTCCAGGTCAGATGCTGCACATCACAGCTTGCATAAGCTGTAACAAGGAAATGTTTTTTTCCTTAACCTCCCTGGCGTTCTGGACGAGCTAGGCTCGTCCAGAGACGCCGGAGGTCACCGCTCAGGCCCCGCTGGGCCGATTTGAACAATTTTCGTTTTTTAAACACGCAGCAAGCACTTTGCTTGCTGCGTGCCTTACTCGATCGCCGCCGCTCGCCGCCGATCTGCCGCTACCCGCCGCGATACACGGCCCCCCTAGCCAAGACCCCGTGTGCTGCCTGGCAAATCAGTGCCAGGCAGCGCTGAGGGGTGGATCTGGTCTCCCTGTGACGTCACAACATCGATGACGTCACGACGTGCGTCGCCATGGCGACTGGGGAAGCCCTCAAGGAAATCCCATTCAGAACGGGATTTCCGGACGGGCCATTGCTCCGGAGGCGATCGGAGGGTAGGGAGGGACGCCGCAGGGAAGGGGGAATCATGTAGCTAGCGCTAGGCTAGCTACATGAAAAGAAAAATAAAATGTGAAAAAAACGTGCCCGCGGTCGCAGGGCCGCGGGAATCAGAACGCCAGGCAGGTTAAACGATAGCCGAAGAGACATGTGACATGATGAGATAGACATGGGTATGTACAGTGTCTAGCACACAAATAACTATGCTGTGTTCCTTTTTACTTTCTCTGCCTGAAAGAGTTAAATATCAGGTATGTAAGTGGCTGACTCAGTCCTGACTCAGACAGGAAGTGACTATAGTATGAGCCTCATTGATAAGAAATTCCCCTTTTTATCTCTTTCTTGCTCTCAGAAGCCATTTTATGCTAGGAAAGTGTTCTATAGTTGGAATTTCTTATCAGTGAGGGTCACACTGTAGTCACTTCCTGTCTGAGTCAGGACTGAGTCAGCCACTTACATACCTGATATTTAACTCTTTCAGGCAGAGAAAGAAAAAAAGGAACACAGCATAGTTATTTGTGTGCTAGGCACTGTACATACACATGTCTATCTCATCATGTCACATGTCACTTCGGCTATCCTTTAAAGCGGATCCGAGATGAAAAACTAACTATAACAAGTAATTTGTCTATATATCTTATCTAAAGTTTAGATAGTTTACACAGCCTATTTAGCTGCAAAAGTTTCAAAAGTGTTTGATTATTTTTTCCTGTGACTCAAAGAGGGCAGCCATGTTCTGTTTGTCACATTGTCACAGGCTAAGGGCTGGAGGAGATGCTATCAGCTTGCCTGTGTGTAAATTCAGTCCCCTCCCCCCCTCTGCCTCTGGAGTCAATATAGTAACACCTCCCTCTCCTCCTGCCCAGACTGAGCTCCCGTAAGCCCTTGCTACTGTCTTGAAATGCCAAGGCACTCTGAAAAGGTGTGGGCGAGGCTTGTTTAGTTTATAGGGATGTAGAGTATTAAAGCAAAAATGTATTTTGCTTGAGGAATGCCCTATAAACTATATTAAAGGAGCACAATTATGCAATGTGTAAAAGTTCACCTCGGATCCACTTTAAGGTGTAAAAACCAAGGAATGCAAAGTGGTTAACTTAAAGCTGCAAACATTTGCATAAAATATTGTAAAAGAATTTGCATCAAATCAGAATTATTACCATCTCGTTGAGCATCCCTACTTTTCACAAAATATTTACAGAGTGAAAATGTAATTAGGCATAGAGTTAACAAGAGAGTCTAACAGCTTGTTATTCGGCATGGTAATATAGTTTTACAGACTATACAAGGCAACACCTCATAATTCCCTTACTACGCATACAGTGCAGTGTGCTCTGGGCTTTCTCTACAGCTTTGACAAGACTCGAAGGACTGATGTCCCTGAAGCATTAATCCCTTCACTTTCTGCTTCATACTCACAGCTGTACCTGGCTGCCCAGTGCAATCCAAGACTAATTACCCCTCCTGGCTTCATACCTGTCCCCCCCCCCTCCATGTGACCTCCTTGTGACACTGACTGGAATATTGGCTTTGCTTGGTTTTGATTTCCCCCCCCTGTTAATTCATGTTTGTTATGATATTAAGTTTCTTCCTGTAATTGTGAAGCTGGTTTAATTGCATGATGAATTATACTTGCTTTAGATAAAAATGATGTTATTTCAAAGGGGGCTTTTCAGTAATTGTCCAGCGATTACGGCCAACTGTAGAGAACCTGATGTTTTCAAGGCCAAGTTTAGGATTTTGGTCTAATTAGGTAAACATAACAGCTTCATGGGGGCCCCCCTCATCATGTAATTAGTTGGAAAAAACGAATTCTCACTTGTGCTCTATGCAGTCACCTATCACCCCAGCCTGCACACCCCCTCTACTAAGAGACTCTTCAATTCTGGTAGGGTTATCAAACAAATTACCTCATGTTACCTCATTACCCCAGGTAATGACATTTAGCAATTCTGGTAGGTTTTAGTCATGTTTTACCTCATGAGGTAAATTATGCGGTAATTTGCATTAATTTTACTGAAAATAGCTATTCTCATGGAAATTAGGGGGCATGTTAGCACATAATTTACTGATCAATTTAAGAACTGCCTGTACCTGGAGGTAAAGTCAATTTGTATGCATTTTGCAGTCTTTAGTGGAGTTCCTATTGCTGTTTTATAGGAGTTTCTAATCAGACTGTGTAATAGAAAAGAATAGTAGAAATAAAACTTCAAATATTTACTGGATTTTTTTTATAAGGGATGCCTATAAATATACTTTTCATAGGTTGCTGCATAATCAAATACACCTTCCCCCTCAAAAAAAAAAAAATCTTCCAAAGACTATCCTAAGTTATGGAAGACAATTAAAGAGACACTGAAGCGAAAAAAAAATTATGATATTATGATTTGTATGTGTAGTACAGCTAAGAAATAAAACATTAAGATCAGATACATCAGTCTAATTGTTTCCAGTACAGGAAGAGTTGAGAAACTCCAGTTGTTATCTCTATGCAAACAAGCCATTAAGCTCTCCAACTAAGTTTAGTCCTGGAGAGGGCTCTTATCTGACTTTTATTATCTCAACTTTAAGTGGACTGTTTACTTTTTCTCTGCTAGAGGAGAGGTCATTACTTCACAGACTGCTCTGAAAGACTCATTTTGAATGCAGAGTGTTGTGTAATCTGCACATATTATAGAATGATGCAATGTTAGAAAAAACACTATATACCTGCAAATAAAATTTTGAGAATATTTTCTTTGCTGCTAATCTTCTAGTAATTATTCATAGTACACAACCAATTCACTATATCATATATTTTTTTTCGCTTCAGTGTCTCTTTAAAGAAGACTACTATTACTTATTTACTACATGCTTACTGCTGAAATACCGAATGTTTTATCTCACATTACACATTTACCTCATGTTTGGAAATGGAGAAAAATCTTTCAGAATTGCTAAAAAAAGATACCTCATGAGGTATTTTATCTACATTTTTTTTATCTCACATAGCTACCAGAATTGAAGCCAATATGTATTCTGCAACAGAGCTCAGATGTAGTGGTGGTGTTGAAATTCATGATCCTGTATTTGAAAACCAGATTGATGCCAAACACCGCACTTCAGCACCTGAGTTAGCGGGCAGGGTCAAGGGGTTGCGGTCCATGTTGCACTTCACGTGACACCGATACTTCCTTCTTCCAAGGAAGAAGCATCGGAGTCACAGGAAGTTCCCCGTGAGTGACCGCCCGTGACCCTGTCCACACTACTTTGGGTGCTGAAGTTCAGCATAATTCGGGTTTCCAAATGCAGGATCCTGAATCTGAACACCAACACTACTCAGAGGACCTCCAGTTTGTGTAATTTGAGACAATGCAATGAATGCTTCTCCATACTTTTGTGGTTTTTGGATTTATTCACAAAAACTCATCTTGCAAATTATTTCAACGACCTTATTTTTTACCTCAGCTATAGTTACAGATTACCCAGCAAGCTCATGGTGAAGCAGAACTCCTAGGAGTGTGTAAAGGGCTAAATAGGACCAAAAAGCCTCCTTACTAAGATGAAAAACAGAAATTTGTCTTCTTAAAACAGAAGGTGTTTGCGATTATTCTGTTTGGAGTAAGCTCTGAGGTGTCCCACAATGCATCACTGCTGAATATGCAAATAATTTCTTTGTTGTCCCTGACAGCTAAACACACCTCCAGAACCTGTACCTTAACTATAATTCAGGAGAGAAACAGATAAGAAGACATCATTCATGAGATCAGAAACATAAGGGTTCTTATTCATTTAACTTTTCTCTTTAATTTTCACACAGGCAACGTTTTCACATCCCATAACATACCTTTTAAGCCCCCAGCAAGCAAGAAAATACTTAAAATAAAATGAGATTACCTTTTAACCCACTTAGTGCTTTTTTTCAGTTGATAAGTGCTCAAAAATTATCTTGTAGGTAAGATAAAAATATAATTCCCAGGAGGAATCTCAGTAAAGAAGTTAATTGAATTAATTTACAGATAAGGGGCTATATGGCTATAGTCACAAAATAATGGTAAACCTTGCTGCCTCAGCATGCCAGGCCACCCCTTTAGCAGGGTCCAGACTGGTCCACGAAGGGCTTGGGGAGGGCTCACACGATGGGGCTAGACTTGCCTCCAGCAAGGCAGGAGTTAACTCTGGGTGAATCATGTGGGAATCTATACTGGCCAATTGGAGAAGGCGGGGGGTTGGAACAGTGGGAACAAGAAGTTTATATGTGAGGGGTGGAGCCTGGTCCCTCAGGGAATTTGCCAAACGTCAAGCTCCCTCCCTCCCCCCTCCCTGTGTAGCAGTATTTGCTGTGTGTTGTCAAGAACTGGGAGGTGAGGTTTCGCCTTGGTGCGTTTACCTCCGAAGAAGATCAACGTCTTCAGATAGATGGGTATGTTTGGCGGAATGCAGTTGTCCCTGAGCCGGCGTTGCGGCTGGGGGCCGGTTTTAAGGGCTGCATTCCTTTATGTTGAATATGTTTCATGTTGCACAATAAGGGTGTAAGAGGCGCCAGGGTGTAATATAAAAGCATCTAAAAGCAGTTTAAAACAAGAAATACATTTGAGGTGGCTTACCTCAATGACGATAAAATCATTGATTTTTGCAGAATCTGTTGGCACTGTTATTGACCTGAGGAAGCGGGCTCTGACCAGCAAAACGCGTTGCCTGTGCTACTAATAAAAACCTTTGTTAAATACAAAGATTTTTCGTCATTGAGGTAAGCCACCTCAAATGTATTTCTCATTTTAAACTGCTTTTAGATGCTTTTATATTACACCAGGGTGCCTCTTACACCCTTACTTTGCTATCATACCCCCTTACCTCACCCGTCTGAGGGGTGGGTACAGACCACACGTGGCTTCGACCACGGTGGACATCTGTCCTCTTTCTTTTACCAAGGAGAGCAACCGCATCCAGGTCCCTAGGGACCACCCCGAGTGGAGTTGGGTTTGTTGTCTCCACCTGCTTCCTGTGGTTGGTTGCCCCTCTGCAACCCACCTTTGTGAGTAGTGTCTTACTTTTATTACGTTCAATTGTTTTTGACATACTACACCATTGGGCTCCCACTTTTGTCTCCTGTATTTTTTCACTAGAGGGTGTTTTTGACACCCACATCCCACTATGTTTCATGTTGCATCTCTGGATCTCTCCCCCAAATTTTCTATATTATGTTTGTTTAATCAATAAAAATGAAGGGCTGCTTTGGCCTGTATTTTCCTCGTTACAATGCAGCCCAGTGTCTTTGTTCATGTTTTGTTGGTTGATTTGGGGTGGGGGAAGTCAATGGGTGGTGTGTTGGGAAGGAGGCTAATAGGATATGCCCTCCTCAAGAGAAGAATCATCCTTCAGGTCACCTAAGCAGGTGCCTGGGGCCTAGTGGGAGTCATTGCCCCCCCCTGCCACCTTCTCTGACCTTTCTCTACGTCATCTTACCAAAAGGGCCACAAAGGGGCACTATATAATTGTTTAATTTATTTAAAAACATCTGATTTGAGAAGATTCTCATCTCTTTCTCTCCTCCCCCCCCCCCCCCCCCCCCCCACACACACACATTTAGTTTTTCTGTCTTCTACTCCCAATTAGTATCTACTTTTCTGGAGGATATTTGGAAATAATAAAATGATTGCTTACATAATGTCCACAGGGTTCTCACTGTAACCTGCTTGGGCCAATCCATGTATTAGAAATCATATGATTGCTTACATTATGTCCAGAGGGGCTCTTGCTAACCTGCTCCGGTCAGTCTCTGTATTAGATGGCCACAGACTGAATGGGAACGGCTCTGCATAAACATCTGTGCTGGAATTGGGTTCCTTAATTTCCGTTCTGCTTATCTTTGTCAATATGAGCAGCGATACATTATAACGCAACTGTTATTCTTTGCCTGACTTCTGCGTATCGCTGTGACACTCAGGATTAGCCGCGTATAGGTTATGCTTAGCATAGCGTGGAAACAAATATTGCCCCAGTCACACAACACAGAGTGATTTCCTCTCCTTGTTTCCATTGTGCAGGAGATGAATTGTGCTGACAAGTGAAACCTGACTTCATATTTTAATAAACTAAAAAAGTTTACATAGAACAGTGCTATAGTAGGGGGGTCACTTACATACTCTGTCTGCCTGTCTATAGTCATGATGCAGATACAAGGGGCCTGATTCACAAAGCGGTGCTAACAGTTAGCACGCTGGTGAAAAGCCCTTTATCATGCCTAAACTCAGTTTAGGCATGATAAGTTTAGGTGTGATAAGTTAAGGTGTGATATGTTTAGGCATGATAAGTTTAGGTGTGATAAGTTTAGGCATTATAAGTTTAAGCACCAACTGCGTTAGCACCGCAGTGCACAGCTGATCAAAAGTTTTGCGCTAGCAAAGTCTGGTGCACTTCGCATAGAGTTTAATGGCGCTGCTTTGCATGCGGGACTTTGTGTGCGATCTAAACTTATCTAAACTTAGCACGCCTAAACTTATCACACCTAAACTTATCACACCTAAACTTATCACGCCTAAACTGGCTTTTCACCAGCGTGGTGCAATGGTTATCACGCCTAAAGTCTCTAACTGGGTTAGCACCGCTTTGTGAATCGAGCCCAAAGACATTTAGAGATTGACTCACTATCACTATAGCTGCCCGTACTGCACGCTTAGCGTGCCTTATCCGAGTTAACGTGCATTATCAGAGTTAACATTCCTTATCAGAGTTAACATGCCTTATCAGAGTTAGTGTGTCAAGTTTGCTGTATCAGGCAGCCTATTAGGCCAATCAAAGTGCGGGGAGAATTTCCTTTAAAGCAGGGGTCCCCAACCTTTTCCAGCCCGGGGACCACTTTCTGACCAACTTTTTCTCAGGGGACCGGGGTGTGTGTGTGTGTGGGGGGGTGTACGATGCGCGACCTAGTGTGGACAGTGTCATGCGCAGGGGGTTACCGGGGGGGGGGGGGGGGGCGGGGGGTGATCTGGGAGTTTAGTTGCCCCAGTATAGCTAGTATAGTGCCTAGTATAGTGCCCAGTATAGCTAGTATAGTCCCAGTATAGCTAGTATAATGCCCAGTATAGCTAGTATAGTCTCAGTATGGGTAGGTAGTGCCCCAGTATAGCTAGTATAGTGCCCAGTATAGCTAGTATAGTGCCCAGTATAGCTAGTATAGTGCCCAGTATAGCTAGTATAGCCCCAGTATAGCTAGTATAGTGCCCAGTATAGCTAGTATAGTCCCAGTATAGCTAGTATAGTGCCCAGTATAGCTAGTATAGTCCCAGTATAGCTAGTATAGTGCCCCAGTATAGCTAGTATAGTGCCCCAGTATAGCTAGTATAGTGCCCAGTATGGCTAGTATAGTGCCCAAGTATAGTTAGTATATTGCCCAGTATATAGCTCGTATAGTGCCCAGTATAGGTAGGTAGTGCCCCACTCCCCCCCGCGGCCGCCGCTCCTGTTACCTTATAAGGTAAGCGACTGCTGTAAGGAAGGGAAGGAAGCGCGGCAGCGGTTCCCATGGTAACGACGATGCATATCGCTGCTACAGGAAGCCGCTGCCTTCCCTTCCTTACAGCAGTCGCAATACGCGATGCTGTAATACCAGATGCTAATAAGAGGAGAGCGGCTGGGGGAATATAAGAAAGTAAGTGCCCGCCCGCTCATAAGGTAACAGGAGCGGCGGCCGCAGGGCGCAGGGGGAGTGGCGAGAGGCCAGACATGCCTCGGCCCGGTACAAAACTGCCAACAGACCGGAAGTGGGCCGCGGCCCGGTGGTTAGGGGACCCCTGCTTTAAAGTGATTGGACCCGCAGGGGCTCAGGGCAGGAGAAGTGGAGCTCTCGTCATTGCCAATTAGCAGGCATAAGTTTGTATCGCTCAGTGTAAGACTGGGAGCTGGAAAAGCTGAGGAAATCCACTTGCTGGCCAAGCAGTAGTAATCAGGTGTTGTTGCTTTCAGTGAAGACTTGCTGCAGGCTTCTATTGGGAGTGATACCACAGGGTTACTCAGTGGCGTAGCTAAGGAGCGGTGGGCCCCAATGCAAGTTTTACACTGGGGCCCCCCCAAGCACTCTATACATAACAATTGAAGCGGTGCACCAAAACCTGCCAATGGCAACTACAGTGTCAGAGGTGCAAGAAGGGGATGGGGAACAGCTTGTTAATAATTACCACTATTCAAAGTATCTACAGAAGTGATTATTATGAGCACAGGAGCAATAGGGAGCTAATACTAAGACTTCTGCGTATCGCTGTGACACTCAGGATTAGCCGCGTATAGGTTATGCTCAGCATAGCGTGGAAACAAATATTGCCCCAGTCACACAACACAGAGTGATTTCCTCTCCTTGTTTCCATTGTGCAGGAGATGAATTGTGCTGACAAGTGAAACCTAACTTCATATTTTAATAAACTCAAAAAGTTTACATAGAACAGTGCTATAGTAGGGGGGTCACTTACATACTCTGTCTGCCTGTCTATAGTCATGATGCAGATACAAAGACATTTAGAGATTGATTCACTATCACTATAGCTGCCCGTACGTGCCTTATCCGAGTTAACGTGCATTATCAGAGTTAACATTCCTTATCAGAGTTAACATGCCTTATCAGAGTTAGTGTGTCAAGCTTGCTGTGTCAGGCAGCCTATTAGGCCAATCAAAGTGCGGGGAGAATTTCCTTTAAAGCAGGGGTCCCCAACCTTTCCTGGCCCGGGGACCACTTTCTGACCAACCTTTTCTCAGGGGAACTGGGGGGGGGGGGTGTATGATGCGCGACCTAGTGTGGACAGTGTCATGCGCAGCGGGTTACCGGGGGGGGGGGGGGGGGGTGATCTGGGAGTTTAGTTGCCCCAGTATAGCTAGTATAGTGCCTAGTATAGTGCCCAGTATAGCTAGTATAGCCCCAGTATAGCTAGTATAGTGCCCAGTATAGCTAGTATAGTCCCAGTATAGCTAGTATAGTGCCCAGTATAGCTAGTATAGTCCCAGTATAGCTAGTATAGTGCCCCAGTATAGCTAGTATAGTGCCCCAGTATAGCTAGTATAGTGCCCAGTATGGCTAGTATAGTGCCCAAGTATAGTTAGTATATTGCCCAGTATATAGCTCGTATAGTGCCCAGTATAGGTAGGTAGTGCCCCACTCCCCCCGCGGCCGCCGCTCCTGTTACCTTATAACGTAAGCGACTGCTGTAAGGAAGGGAAGGAAGCGCGGCAGCGGTTCCCATGGTAACGACGATGCATATCGCTGCTACAGGAAGCCGCTGCCTTCCCTTCCTTACAGCAGTCGCAATACGCGATGCTGTAATACCAGATGCTAATAAGAGGAGAGCGGCTGGGGGAATATAAGAAAGTAAGCGCCCGCCCGCTCATAAGGTAACAGGAGCGGCGGCCGCAGGGCGCAGGGGGAGTGGCGAGAGGCCAGACATGCCTCGGCCCGGTACAAAACTGCCAACAGACCGGAAGTGGGCCGCGGCCCGGTGGTTAGGGGACCCCTGCTTTAAAGTGATTGGACCCGCAGGGGCTCAGGGCAGGAGAAGTGGAGCTCTCGTCATTGCCAATTAGCAGGCATAAGTTTGTATCGCTCAGTGTAAGACTGGGAGCTGGAAAAGCTGAGGAAATCCACTTGCTGGCCAAGCAGTAGTAATCAGGTGTTGCTGCTATCAGTGAAGACTTGCTGCAGGCTTCTATTGGGAGTGATACCACAGGGTTACTCAGTGGCGTAGCTAAGGAGCGGTGGGCCCCAATGCAAGTTTTACACTGGGGCCCCCCCCAAGCACTCTATACATAACAATTGAAGCGGTGCACCAAAACCTGCCAATGGCAACTACAGTGTCAGAGGTGTAAGAAGGGGATGGGGAACAGCTTGTTAATAATTAGCACTATTCAAAGTATCTATAGAAGTGATTATTATGAGCACAGGAGCAATAGGGAACTAATACTGTAGTTGAGAGAGGGCCCTTCGGGGTCCCTCTGGCCCAAGGGCCCCGATGCGGTGGCTACCTCTGCAACCCCAATTGCTACGCCCCTGGGGTTACTGCTGCTTGGCCAGCAGGTGGATTTTCTCAGTTTTTCCACCTCCCAGTCCGACACTGGTAGCACTCGCTATGCTACTCTGATAAGGATGCTAACTCTAATAAGGCATGTTAAACCTGATAAGGCATGGTAACTCTAATAAGGCACACTAAGGGCTTGATTCAGTAAACGGTGCTAACCCAGTTAGCACGCCTAAAGACTTTGGGCGTGATAACTAGGGTGCTAACTGGGTCAGCACCGTTTACTAAATTTACATCGCTCGCAAAATCCCACACTGAAAACTTTGCGTGCCCACAGTGCGGTGTGCGCGAAATGTTGCATCGCGGTGCGACGAAAACGGTGCGGTGATGCGCCTATAAGGTCGCATTGCGTGCGACTTTAACGTTACATGGTGCGACATTAAGGTCGCACCCAATGCGACCTTATAGGCACATCGGGTGCGCTGTTTTTGCGGTGCGCGCGCAAAGTTTTGCGTGCGGGACTGTGCGCGCGATGTGAATTTAGTAAATGGTGCTAACCCAGTTAGCACCCTAGTTATCACGCCTAAAGTCTTTAGATGTGAATTTATCATGCCTAAACTAACTTTAGGCATGCTATAGGGCTTTTCACAGGCGTGCTAACAGTTAGCACGGTTTACTGAATCGAGCCCTAAGTGTGCAGTACGGGGAGCTATACTGATAGTGAATCAACCCCATAGTGTGAAAAGCATGCAAAAGTATATTGTACCTATTATATAAAAATATCATAACTTTATTGGCTGGATACAGTAATGGTTAAGGGCTCTGCCTCTGATGTAGGAGTCCTGGGTTCAAATCCTGGCTCTTCCTACTCAGTAAGCCAGCACCTATTCAGTAAGGAGTTTATTGGGCAAGACTCCCTAACACTGCTACTGCCTACTGAGTGCGCTCTTGTGGCTGCCTCGCAAGCGCTTTGAGTCCGACAGGAGAAAGGCGCTATACAAAAAAAGGAATTATTATTTATTGCTATCCAGCGATAAAATGTTGAATAAAAATTGTACCTTAGGCGAGGATGCAGCCTTGGTGCACAGTTAGGGCTGGATTTACCATAAGGCACTGTAGGCACATGCCTACAGGCACCTGATGATGGGAAGGCGGCTCACCCCCCTCCCCAAGTGTCTCCTTCCTGCCTTATATAGGCAGAGTCCCGAGCGGAAATGAGAGGTTACTCATCCGGGTCTCTGCATTCCACTGACCAGATCTCCCTTCAGTCAGGGGCACCTCTAGCTATTTAATACTGAGGATCCTCTT
This sequence comes from Hyperolius riggenbachi, assembly GCF_040937935.1. NCBI lineage: Eukaryota > Metazoa > Chordata > Amphibia > Anura > Hyperoliidae > Hyperolius > Hyperolius riggenbachi. The sequence goes on from NC_090650.1 coordinate 413,511,983, forward strand.
TATCTTCCTAATACTTGGGGGTGCCTGTGACTACTTAATACTGAGGGTACTTCTGGCTACCTAATACTAAGTGATCACCTGTAGCTACCTATGACAGGCAAGGGAAGTAAGGGAGAAGTGACAGCTGGGACAGCCAGCACACTTGTGGTGCGATTCGGCGGGGGTTTGTAGGGTCATGGAGGGTGAAGTCTAGAGTGCCAGGACATCTGTGCCTATAGGCTCCTGTGATTTAATACTGGGCCAGTGCAACAGAGAGGTAAGGGAACTCACCCATCATTGTGGAAACAATCAATATAGGGATGGGAAGCTATCGGAGGGAATGAGGGAGCAAACACATGCCCTTTGTCACACAGATCACCAACTATGTTCTCAGGGGGCTCAGATGACAGGCAGCACAGTGACATCGTTACTGTCAACACAAGAGCCAGACTTTTGCTACGCATGCTACATGAACGTGGTAACTGCATCAGCAAGCTTGCCTGTGCTGTATGGAGCCAACAGGTTGAAATGGATCGGAACAAACGCAGGGCAGAGGGGACACTGCTGTTGCTTGTGTTGTACACGATGCAAGATCAGGGCCAGACAGGGACATATCAATAACCCCGTGACTCCCCGGGAAAAAAATATATCAGTTGTTGTCAGTTATAACTGAAAGGACAACTGATGAGCAAGGTAATGTCCATGTTACCCTATGGATCACAATGGGCGATATTTCAGTTTAACAATGTGCTGACCAGGAAGCTGTTATGGGGTAATGGTCATTTTCAAAATGGAGGACAGAGAAATCCATTGATCACAGTGTACAAACAGAAGAGGAGAATGAAGTGTAGACTGCAAAGAAGGTAAGTATGACATGTGTATGTTCACTTTTACTTTTACATTTCAGTTCAGGTTTGCTTAGAAGGACCATGCGGCGCCAGCGAAAAAAATAAGCAGTTAAAATCTGACAGAACTGATAGGTTCTGGACTAGTCTATCTCCTCATGGGAATCCTTTAACTACTTATTGCACCGGGTGCAGTATAATCACGCCCTGGGAAACTTCATCTGAAGCGCCAGGTCCACGAAAGTAAGTCAATGGGAGGGGCGCGGCTGGCGCGCGCGCTACCGTTACCGCCGGTTAGCGGGAACATTAATGAATGGGAACGCAGTTCCCATTCTTAAATCTAAGTCCCCGAATCAATGAACGCTGGCATCTATTAGATGCCTGCATCATTGTATCTTCCGGCTGTTACACTGCCACGCATTATTTCCGATTCACTTCCTTACGTATGAGCATCAGAAATAATGACTGAGGACATCTTATGGCCAAATAGTAAAACTACATCACAACACATTTTATTTAATAAAAATACCTACACTTACCGTATATACTAGCATACAAGCCGAATTTTTGACCCCCAAAAAGGGGGTCAAAAGTTGGGGGGTCAGCTTGTATGCGAGTCTCTATTGTGGTGGTGGTGGTCCGCGGCGCCCCCCGCCCGCTTGCTCGCTCTCTCCCTCCCTCCCACTCCCTCCCTCCGCGGCCGCCGCTGCTATTACCTCTTCAGCCGGCGGCCGCTTCCTCTACTGCGGGTGCCCCTCTCGCTCTGCTCGCCGTGTATCACAGCAGCGCGCCCGGCGCTGCTGCTGTGACGAGGCAGGAGAGAGCGGTTCCCCTGGTAATAGCAGCGGCGGCCGCGAAGGGAGCTGCGGGCGGGCAGCGGGCGGACGGAGGATCTGGCTAAACTGGGCACTATACTGGCTAAACTGGACACTTTACTGGCTATACTGGGCAGTTTACTAGCTATACTGGGCATTATACTGGCTAAACTGGGCACTATACTGGCTAAACTGGGCACTATACTGGCTAAACTGGACACTTTACTGGCTATACTGGGCAGTTTACTGGCTATACTGGGCATTATACTAGCTAAACTGGGCACTATACTGGCTAAACTGGGCACTATACTGGCTAAACTGGACACTTTACTGGCTATACTGGGCAGTTTACTAGCTATACTGGGCATTATACTGGCTAAACTGGGCACTATACTGGCTATACTGGGCAGTTTACTAGCTATACTGGGCATTATACTGGCTAAACTGGGCACTATACTGGCTAAACTGGGCACTATACTTGCCATACTGGACACTTTACTGGCTATACAGGGCAGTTTACTAGCTATACTGGGCATTATACTGGCTAAACTGGGCACTATACTGGCTAAACTGGGCACTATACTTGCTATACTGGACACTTTACTGGCTATACTGGGCAGTTTACTAGCTATACTGGGCACTATACTGGCGAAACTGGGCACTATACAGGCTAAACTGGGCACTATACTTGCTATACTGGACACTTTATTGGCTATACTGGGCGTTATACTGGCTAAACTGGGCACTATACTGGCTAAACTGGGCACTATACTTGCTATACTGGACACTTTACTGGCTATACTGGGCATTATACTGGCTAAACTGGGCACTATACTGGCTAAACTGGGCACTATACTGGCTAAACTGGGCACTATACTTGCTATACTGGACACTTTACTGGCTATACTGGGCAGTTTACTAGCTATACTGGGCACTATACTGGCTATACTGGGCACTATACTAGCTATACTGGGCACTTTACTAGCTATACTGGGGCACTACCTACCCATACTGGGCACTATACTAGCTATACTGAGGCACTACCTACCCATACTGGGCACTATACTAGCTATACTGGGACACACTGGGGGGATCACGCGGCCTGCACCAATCCAGCATTTCCTACCCCCGGCTTATATGGGGGTCAATCATTTTTCCCTGTTTTTTTAGGTAAAAGTTGGGGGGTCGGCTTATATGCGGGTCGGCTTATATGCGAGTATATACGGTACTCCTAAAATTAACTATTTTCCTCCCACATTCCCCCATAGTACCCAAAGCAGTATATATATATTTGTGTGTACTTAAAAAAAAAAACTTAAATAGTTGCCTTAGAGACTGAACTTTTTAAATAGGTATGTCAAGTGGGTATATAACTGTAATTTTTTTTAAATTTGCAGGCTTATAAATAGTGCTGGACGCAAAACAGAAAGAATGCACCTTTATTTCCAAATAAAATATTGGCACCATACATTGTACTAGGGAAAAAATGTAAACGTTGCAATAGCTGGGACAAATAAATGTGTGGGTTTTATAAACAGTAGAACGTTTTATTTTAACGCTATAATGGCCAAAAAAGAAATAATTAATGTTTTCCATTTTTTTTCTTATTATTACAATTAAAATGTGTTTAGAATAAAATAATTCTTAGCATAATGTACCTCCCAAAGAAAACCTATTTGGTGGCAAAAAAACTAAACAAAATCATGTTGTTGTGATTAGTTGTGATTAAGTTATTGGCAAAAAAAATGGGAGGAGCGCTGACAGGTAAAAATTGCTCTGGTCCTAAAGGGAAAAAAACCCTCAGTGGTCAAGTGGTTAAGATAAAAAAAAACGGTAACATAAGTTTAGGTCTGAAGCCATGTGACCCTTAGGCCCCGTTTACACTTAATCAGTTGGTGTGTGTTAGTGTGCGTTAGTGTGCATTAGTGTGCGTTAGTGCGCATTGGTATGCGTTTTTTCCATAGCAGTGTTTTCAGTTAAAACGCGTTATGTGTAAAAGAGGCCATAGGAAAACATGGGCATTACTTTGAAAATCAGTTTTCTTTCAGTTAAAACTGAGAGCAACTGATTAAGTGTAAAAAGACCCTTAGGTACCCCCTTTCTTCCTAGAAGTGACTGACCCTGTCAAAGAAAAGCATTTGGGGTCTATGCTATCGGTTGTAGTCAATATCAATGGAACCCTAGATAGACTAGGTCTGCTTTCATGATGATCTGAGCCATCCAGATGCTGGCAGTAAATCCACCAACTTTTCTTTATTACTTGCTGATTCTTCCGAGGCGGGGAGTTTGTCCTCTGCTTGTTAAACTTCCACTGTGAGCTTTATCAATAATGTTTGCCTAATAAAGTTATCAATGAATCCATTCAGTCCAGGTGGTCTTCCTCTGCAGTTCCATGGCAAAGCACAATAAATAAACGTCAGCCATCAGCCGTGTAGGTAAGAGCGAGGTCACTTCCTTCATAAATTACTTAGCGAGCAAGCAAGCTCAGCTTTAATGAGATCAATAATGCTCGCCCCCAGTGTACAGTAAAGGCCTGAAATATATGGAGATGCTGGACCAGGGTGGCCACTGCACTGGCAGCATCATGGGGGATATATTCAGTCTTCAGCCTCTTCTATGCAATCCTTTATTACAGCAATGATCCCTGTCCAGCCTCTTGGCTAATAATGTTTTCACGGCATCAGTCAGGGAACGTTTAACTGACTCTTCCCGGGGACTAAATTTGGTGATTTTATTTCAGTGCAGACAACTTCCACCTGCCGATGTTCTGATAAGACGTCTTCTGCATCTGTCTATCTATATATATAATAGAGTAAGTGCCTCAACCTTCAAACAAGAAGAAGTAGCGCCCTGCCCCCAGGGCCGGTCCAAGCAAGAAGAAGGGACTGGTCCAAGCAAGAACAAGAAGTAGTGTCATATCTCAAGGGCAAAGAGGGATAATTTGCATATTCAGTAGCAGTGCATTGTGGGTAACCACAAATGTTCACTTATAGCGGAATTATTGCAGATTTGCTTCTGTTTTAAGAAGGAAAATTACACAGAGCTTTACTTTTTTTTAGTAGGAGGGATTTTTGGTCTCTTTTATCCCCTTATACATTCTTAGAAGTTTGGGTCACCCTGAGCTGCTTGGTTACTCTGTTGTACTGGTCCAAGCCCTATCTCATGCAGCCATATCAATTGCTGCTATGGCTATCATTCATGAAAGTGCTATTGGCATGGAGAATCAGTGTGGGAAAACACTGCTTGACTGTGTTTTAGACTTTTGGCTGCTGATTCATAATAAAGTATCCAGGTGTGGTAGCGGTGTGGAGGTTCCCCGAACTAGGTTGGCGGTAGGCTTGTGGAGACACGGAAGCTGCCGAGTTGATACATTTCTCCGTGTTTCGCTCTATTGCAGTTGCCTGGGAGGTCTCTGTGTCTCCATTCACTTAACATTGTTATCGCCATATCAGAGGGAGCGGTACTTCCCGACCTCACACCGCTTGCGGTGATCTTTATGAATTAACATTTTGCTACATATTTTACAACAATTACCGCACAAGGCGGTGATTTATCGCTCTGCTCGGTAATGTCAGCTTTTGATGCGAAAGGAGCCTTTATGAATGCAGATTTTGCTACGTGTGCGGGAAAGTCAGCTGTTTTAAGCATTTCCGCATGTGGAAATGCTTTATGAATGATAGTCTATGTAGTGATGAGAACCAAAGGTCTAACATAGGCTGTCACATGTGGGTTTGATATGACTGTGTAAAACTTAAAGCTGTAGGCTCGCTTGAGTTACTAAGGGTGAAAAGGAATAATTTGCATATTTAGTAGCGGTGCATTGTAGGTAATCACAAATGTTCACTTATAGCTGAGTAATTGCATATTTCTTTCTGTTTTAGGAAGGCAAATTACACCAAGCTTTGATTTTTTTAGTAGGAGGTCTTTTTGGTCCCTTTTATCCCCCTATACATTACGAGTGGTTTGGGTCACCCTGAGCTGCTTGGTTACTCTGTTGTACTGGTCCAAGCCCTATCTCATTCAGCTGTATCAATCCCTGCCATGTACTGATGAGGACCAAAAGTCTGAAACAGGCTGTCTACATGTGGGTTTGATATGACTGTGTAAAATTTAAAGCTGTATGCTAGCTATACACCAGCGGCGCTGGATGCTTGCTTGGCTTACCAAGGGGGAAAAGGGGTAATTTTCATATTTAGTAACAGTGCATTGTGGGTAATCACAAATGTTCACTTATAGCTGAATTATTGCAGATTTCCTTCTGTTTTAAAAAGGCCAATTACACCAATACAGTGAGCGGTATTGCAGGAAGTGATGACAGTGGAACGCATGATGGAACACGGAAGAGGTGAGTCATCCCCGCCCGCTGCCTCTTACTAATAGTGGCGGCTGTAATGGTGCTTAAGCAGGAGGGGAAGTGCACATGGGGGACCAAGGTGAGGGGGGGGGGGTCCTGCTGAGCTTAAGCAGGAGGGGGAGCGCACATGGGGGACCAAGGTGAGGGGGGGGGGTCCTGCTGAGCTTAAGCTGGAGGGGGAGTGCACATGGGGGACCAAGGTGAGGGGGGGGGGGTCCTGCTGAGCTTAAGCTGGAGGGGGAGTGCACATGGGGGACCCAGGTGAGGGGGGGAGGGTTCCTGCTGAGCTTAAAGAGACACTGAAGCGAGACTAAATCTCGCTTCAGCTCTCATATATAGCAGGGGCACGTGTGACCCCCCAACCCACCCCCCGCAAAAGTTGGTCGCTAAGGTTGGTCGTAGAATATGCTTCCTAGAGGCAGGGCTAACGGCTGCAGCCCTGCCTCTCAGCGCGTCTATCAGACGCGCATCGCCGCCTCTCCCCCGCCCCTCTCAGTGAAGGAAGACTGAGAGGGGCGGGGGAGAGGCGGAGATACGCGCTGACAGACGCGCGTGGGGCAGGGCTGCGGCGGTTAGCCCTGCCCCAATGCGGAAGCGCTCCCCCGCATTACAGAGGGGATTTGGGGGGACAGGGACCCCCGTTAAGCCGCGGGATAGCAGCGTTTTAGCAGGGGCACACGTGCCCCTGCTATCTATGAGGTCTGAAGCGAGATCTATTCTCGCTTCAGACTCTCTTTAAGCTGGAGGTAGAGCACACATGGGGGACCCAGGTGAGGGGGGTTGGTGGTTCCTTCTGAACTTAAGCTGGAGGTAGAGCACACATGGGGGACCCAGTTGAGGGGGGGTCCAACGTCCCTACCCACCGCTGTGCCCAATACCCCCTTCCTGCACTCTACCCTCTTATGCGGCGTATGCTACGCTGCGGGTCGGCTAGTATTTATTAACTACCTAACAACTGCATCATGCCAATGGGCGAGACCGCGGCGGCAGCCTAAGGACCGCCTAACACCGATAGGCGTCAAGTCCTGGGCCGGCTACTGCAGTACCTCGCACGCAGGTTGCACGCGCTTCTCCTGCTTGGGAGGCGGAGCTCCACCCCACCTTCAGTCTCCGAGCGGGGATCGCTGCTTGGGAAACTGTTAGACGCGAAACCGCCGTCTTTTTACTAAGTACAGCGCTGCGATCAGCAGCAGCGCTGTACTGGGGACAGCCCCCCTGGCACACAGGAGAGCGATCAGCTCTCATAGGCTGAAGCCTATGGCCAATGACAGCCGATCGTGTCATTGGCTGGCTGGGGGGAAGGAGGGCTTTCAGGGGAAAAAAATAAATAAATAGTAGATTTTATTAAAAAAATAACATAAATATTTATACAAAAAATAAATAAATAAACAATGGAAGGACCCCACCATTAGAGAGCTCTGTTAGTGGGGAGAAAAGGAGGGGGGCCACTTATGTGCTGTGTTGTGCAGCCCTGCAGCTTGGCCTTAAAGTTGCAGTGGCCAATTTAGTGAAAATTGGCCTGGTCTTTAGGGGGGTTTAAGTGTGGTCCTCAAGAGGTTAAAGAAGACAGTCATATTTGCTGATGTTTTGTGAAGGTAATGGGGCAAGGGCAGATTTATACTTCATGTGCCCCTCGGCCAAGTATGCTGTGGCTCCCCTTTCTTGTGCAGCAGCACCCCTCCAATTCCATGTGCAGCCCCCTCTTCCATGTGTATCATCAATGTACTGTAGCCCCTCCCATTCCATGTGCAGCATCACCCCTCCAATTCCATGTGCAGCCCCCTCTTCCATGTGTATTATCCATGTAATGTAGCCCCTCCCATTCCATGTGCAGCAGCACCTCTCCCAGTCCATGTGCCCACTCTTCCTGGTTACCATCCATGTACTGTAGCCCCTCCCATGCCATGTGCCCACTCTTCCTGGTGACCATCCATGTACTGTAGCCCCTCCCATGCCATGTGCCCACTCTTCCTGGTGACCATCCATGTACTGTAGCCCCTCCCATGCCATGTTCCCACTCTTCCTGGTGACCATCCATGTACTGTAGCCCCTCCCATGCCATGTGCCCACTCTTCCTGGTGACCATCCATGTACTGTAGCCCCTCCCATGCCATGTGCCCACTCTTCCTGGTGACCATACATGTACTGTAGCCCCTCCCATGCCATGTGCCCACTCCTCCTGGTGACCATCCATGTACTGTAGCCCCTCCCATGCCATGTGCCCACTCCTCCTGGTGCCCATCCATGTACTGTAGCCCCTCCCATGCCATGTGCCCACTCCTCCTGGTGACCATCCATGTACTGTAGCCCCTCCCATGCCATGTGCAGCAGCACCTCTCCCAGTCCATGTGCCCACTCTTCCTGGTGACCATCCATGTACTGTAGCAGCTCTTTCATCAACAACTCCTTTGGGAATGAGCTTCCCCTTTTCATGTTTTGTTTCCAATTTTTAGTCTCCTCTTTCATATATAGCTTTCATGCTCAGGTGACCACTTCGGTTGCAGCCGCCCAAGGCCCAGGCCTATGTGCCGTTTTCAGAAATCTGTCCCTGGAATGGGGAGTACCTTGCATCTATTTTTCTTACTTTTTTTTTTTTTAATTAACAGATCATGAGCCATCCTTGTAAAAAAATTCATTTCTTTATTTTTGTCTTTCCTTTCCCCATTTCCTTTCTTTGTCCTTTCCTTTCTTATAATTCCCTTCAAACATCCTTCTTTCCTTTTCTGGCATTCCATTCCCATCCCTGTTCTTTCCCTTCCTGTCATTCCTTTCACTTTCTTTCAGGACTGGATTTACATTACTGGAGCCTATAGGCACAAATGTCCTCACACCCTAGACTTCACCCTCCATGGATCAACAAACCCCCGCAAACCACAGCACAACAATAACAACAACAACAAATAACATTTGTAAAGCGCTTTTCTCCCATAGGACTCAAAGCGCATAAGCATGGCTCAGACCATCGTGGTACAGAGGAAGAATTGTATAAGTCCGGAAATGCCAGGCTAAACAGGTGGCTTTTCAGTCTGGATTTGAATAGCACAAGTGTCCTGGCTGGCCCAGCTGTTACCTCTCCCTTACTTCCCTTCTTCAGCATAGGTAGCCACAGGTGCCCCTAAGTATTAAGTAGCCAGAAGTACCCCAATATTAAGTACTGTAAGTATTAGGTAGCTAGAAAATGCTTTCAGCTGAAGAGAGATAATAGTCAGAATACACAATAGTCAGTGGAAAGCAGAGAGCCAGGTGAGTAACCTCTCATTTAAGCTTTGCTCAGGACTCTGCATAGTGAGGAAGGGAAGCACTCATGGATGGCACTTTTCAGTATTAGGTGCCTGTAGGCACGAGCCTACAGTGCCTTATAGAAAATTTGATACTGCTTCCTTCTATTCCCCTTCCTTCTCGTCCCCTTTCTTTCCATTTCCTCTCCTTTCCTTCTTTTCCGTTCCCATATCTGTTATTTCTATCCTCTACCCTTCCATTTTTAATTCCTTTCCTTACCCTTCCCACTCTTGTTTCTTTTCCTCACCTACCTCATTTCTTACATCTATACTCTTTTCATTCCGCCCCTTACCCCAACACCTCTTCTCCACACCCCTCCTAAATTCCTTTCCCTCCACCACTCCACTCTCCACCCTTCTGTTCCCACCCTCATCCTCCTCCCTTTTTGTCTGCTACTCTGCATAGGTTGTGTGTCGCTGTTTTATATGTCCCGCCCCTTCCATTTTTCTGCTAGAAGCTCCATGAAGTTACTCTCTGAAATTCTGAATAGATTTGAAGCTTTTCCAGCACCTCACAGATTCCCCATTGGCCCGACAAGGTCACAACGAGTTTGGTTTAGTGTAATTTCTCTTGTCACAACATTCCATCATGGAGTAGAATACGAATTCCATGCCTGACATTTCCAATGAGCAGTTCTTAGTGTAACTCAGAGCTCAAGACTTAATGTTACCTTCAGGCTTTCACCTTCCAAAAGACATTTCACTGTAAATTAATGAGCTTTAGATTCCCAAACTACTTCTGTCACTTGGAAAATAAACTGGCCAGTTTGTCTGACCTCCCCATTATGTACATGCTTGATGGTTTTCTGAGCATTTTTCATTTCTCTAAACCAAAAACCACTTCAATATCTTACAATTCAACTTCAGGGAAATACGATATGTATATTATTATTGTTATAGATGTGATTAGTGGCGCTGTTCAAATGCGGAAAAACGTCAACCTCTTCACGAACGTTGCTCATTCAGTTCAGAACCAAATAACAGTCATGTTTGTGGAACATTCTGAGATCTGGATTGGCTATTAAAAATAGGGATGGTCCGATATGCCGATGTCCGATTCTACTGAAATTTCCTTGGTACCCAGGGCCGGCCCGCTCATGAGGCGGGGTGAAACTTTTGCCTCAGGCGGCAAATTTCCAGGGGCGGCACCCGCCCGTCCGTGGGTGCGGGGAGCCGGCCCGCCGAGCTGGAGGGGTAGCTGGCAGGACGGGGGTATTGGGCCAGCGGCGGGGAGGGGGGTCGGACCCCCCCCTCCCTCGCCTGGGTCCCCCGTCCTCCGCTCCCCTCCAGCCTAAATAGACGCAGCCGTATATGTAAGAGGCACGGGCGGGGAGGACACTCACCTCCTCCTCGCTCCAGCGTGCGCTCCACTGACATCACTTCCTGCAACGCTGCAGGAAGTGATGTCAGTGGAGCGCATGCTGGGAAGAGGTGAGTGTCCTCCCCGCCCGTGCGTCTTACAAATACGGCTGCGTCTATTTAGGCTGGAGGGGAGCGGAGGACGGGGGACCCAGGCGAGGGAGGGGGGGGTCCGACCCCCCTCCCCGCCGCTGGCCCAATACCCCCGTCCTGCCAGCTACCCCTCCAGCTCGGCGCCCCCCCCCCCCCCGAGGGGGGGGCGGCGGTGGCAATTTTTTTTTAAAATTTGCCTCAGGCGGCAAAAAGTCTAGGGCCGGCCCTGTTGGTACCCTCTGGGCTTTCTCCGTTCCTCTGCTGGCGGCTCCATTAGCGTGCAACTTCACTGGGAGTTGTACGCAACTGCACATGCGTGGCCTGTCTGTGCGCCCGTTGCCTTGAGCGTTCCTCACATGCGCGGTTCATTCTTTTATGAACTGCATGTGCGCAGAACGCTCAAGGTGAAGGGTTGGGGAGTGAGTCACCTTTTTCATCAACAGGCGCCTGTAGGTATGTGGCTGCTATGCCTTATGGTAAATCCAGGGATGAGCAGAAACTACGCCAGTGCGAATTACGCATCGTAGTTTGTAGGTGAAGTTGCAGAACTACGCTTACGAATTTACACGTAGCGACGTACCGCTACGCGTAGCTTATGCCCACTATGCGTAGTTAACTTGTGTATTGCGTAGTGAACTACGTATGCATTACTCGCGTCTATTTTTCCGGCTACAATTGTATGCTTACAAATTTACGCATTGGAAAGGGGAATGTACGCAAAGAAGAGTTTCCGGGATAAGCATCTAAAAAGGAATTAATGCGTAAAATTTTCTGCATACAGGCATAAGCATCCACATACACTACGCTTCGCACTATGCGTAATTGCGTATTTTAACGCGTATTCTACGAAATGCATACGCAGCAAATATTTGATTTTGAAGCCGTAGTTTGGTAAAGCGTAATTGCGTAAAACTACGCGTAGTTCCAGCGTAGCGAAGTTGGCTGACTACGACCATCCCTGGGTAAATCCTGCCTTATGGTAAATCCGGCCCTGGTCCCTTTAAAAGGAAATAAATATGGTAGCCTCCATATACCTCTTGCTTCAGGTTCCCTTTAAATAAACTTCTAAAAGCCTAACTGGGGCTTTTTTTCCTACAAATAAATGCTTAGAGTGAATAATTTACCTCCATAGATGATGACGTGGATCTGAAATGCAAGCTGGCGTGAAATAGTCCGCCTAGTCAGTGCTTGTTAGCACACGGCATGGACCTCCACGCACATACGACATATTTTTATTGTTACAATAATACATAAACATCGAGATCCCGAGCGTGGACGACCATTGCTCATTCACGATGTGTGATGACAGCTCCAGCCCGGGGCCTTGATACATGGGACGGCTTTTATATCAACCCCGCGTATGAAAGATTGCTGAGTGGGCAGAAAAGTCTACATCGCCGGGCGAAATATCACTCGGCTGACAAATGGATTGTACACAGTAGTGCCGCTTTTCAGAGAAACATCTCTTTAACACAACTCAATATTCTCTCCTTAATGAGATAATTACAAAGCACTGAGAAACACCCATTTAACTCCGTAATGGCTTCCATATGGCCGGGAAGGTTAAACACTCAGACTTTAACAAATAGCCCCCAAAATCTGCTGAACCGGTCGCATGATTCTGGATTCCATTTCCTCTTACAGCTTCAACTGTTCTTTATAGAGTGAGAATGTAGTTTGTACTGTAATGAAACATAGGGGCCAATGTCTAATTTTCTGGAGATAAAGTGATTCAGGTAGCCCAGGCTGGAGTTATTAAAACGTGAAACAACAAGAGAGAAGTACCCAAATTCAGACAGCACCAAGCCACTCAAATTAATGTTCAAAAATACAAATCTTTATTGATACAAAAACAGACAGTATTAAAACCAATATTAAAATTCACTGAAGGTGAAAACGGCGGTGTAATTATATAAAAAATAAACTAGTCCATACATGAATCATAGGTCCTCGCAACAGTTTCCCCAATTATTAAATTAAAGTGCTTAAGTTGACCATACACTGACGCTCTACTGTTTAAACTTCCTGACGGGCAGGAAGAAGTAAAGCATGCCGGGGCCGGAGACCAGAGCGGAGACGGAGCAGCGGTGACCTGGGGACTGGAGTCGCGCCGGCGGAGCAGGTAATGTATACGGGCGGGGAGAGCGGCGGCAGCACCACCACCACCACAACAGATTTTGAAAGGTTTTAGGCTGAAATCGGTTCACAATCTGTTTGCAGTAAAGGCAGCCATACGATCCCTCTCTGATCAGATTCGATCAGAGAGGGATCTATCTGTTGGTCGAATCTGATGGCAAATCGACCAGTGTATGGCTACCTTTAGAGTAGTGCAATTATGATACACAAGGGCAAGGCAATTAACCTCATAGAGATACTGTGGTAGTGAAAGTGTGAGGCCACTGGAGTGCGGCAACCCACTATCTCAATAGGAATATAACAAAAACAAATAGAAAAAAACAAACTAGACCCAAAACGTGTATAAATACTAAAGTGAAGGTTATAAACTTACATGAGGGAGGAGGAGGACGACTAAGTGCACCGCCGCACGCCTAAATGCATCGCGCGGGTTCCACCCGCTTCAGAAGGAGGCAATTTGCTAATGGCGTGGGGAACGCTTTTAAACCCCGCCGATCCGCTCTGTGCTAGTGGAAAGACGCCCATGGACGAATGTGTTTGCGAATTAGAGAAGAAATAGAAAAGCAACTTAATAGTGTCTGCAGAGTATCAAAGACAGCAGCACGGTGGCGTAGTGCTTAGCGCTTTCGCCTTACAGCGCTGGGTCCCTGGTTAGAATCCCAGCCAGGCCAACATCTGCAGGGAGTTTGTATGTTTTCCCTATGTCTGTGTGGGTTTCCTCCAGACCCTCCAGTTTCCTCCCACTTCCCAAAATCATACAGATAAGTTAATTGGTTTTCTCCTAAATTGGTCCTAGGATACGATTCATGCAGTACATGATACATACATAGACATATGAATGTGGTAGGGACTAGATTGTGAGCCCCTCTGAGGGACAGTCAGTGACAAGACAATATACTCTGTACAACGCTGCGTAATCTGTTGGCAATGTATAAATACTTAGTGTAAATGAGAGGTTACTTACTCTGCTCTCGGCATTCCACTGATGAGATACCTCTCGCTACCTAATACAAAGGGGCACCTGTAGTTTTCTATGACGGACAAGGGAAGTAAGGGAGAAGTGAAAGCTGGGACCGCCAGCACACTTGTGGTGCAGTATGGTGGGGGTTAGTAGTTTCATGGAGGGCGAAGTCTAGGGTGCCAGGACATCTGTGCCTATAGGCTCCTGTGATATAAATCCGGGCCTGGACACAGGAATTGTCAGCAAACACGGCCATAACACATAGGCTTGGTAAGTGAAAATTTACTTCTAAAACAAGAAATTTTGGCCCATAGTGATGTCAACAAAATTGCCGCTGGGGATCCCCTGGTGCCTCACTCTGGTGCTCTGGACCCCAATCCATATGGTAAACTGCTACTGTAACGTGGATTCCATGGCGGCCATCTTGTTGGTGTCTGTAACGATTGTGGAATTCTCTCCGTGATCAGCGCACAAGACGTGCGCTGACACTGCGGAAATCCTTCACAAGCGTATAATTTGTGGGAACCCAGCAAAAGGTGCAATGCACCTGTAGAGGGAAATTCCTGTCGGCAGGTGGAGCTGTGGAGTGCAGAGGAACAGCTCCTCTGCCCTGCCACAGACGCCAGACAGGAATTGTACGAAGGGAAGAAACGCAAGGCAAGATAGCCCTGAAAGAGAGAGACCAAAGCGACAGAGGGTATGTGTGTCCACCAAACTAGTCACCACCCTGCGACGATGAACACACAACCATGAAGAACAGGTGAGAAGGCAATCACCAGAGATGGCGATTGCTAACAGCGACACAAGACTGAATAAGCACAGATGAGGAATGTATGTATGTCCACCAATCTAGCCGCCACCCTGCGACGGCGGAAACACAAAACAAAGGAAACCGAGTGAGAACGCAATCGCCTGAGAAGCGATTACGAAAGAGATTGAGCAAAGGGACAGATTGTATGTGTGTGCACCAATCTAGTCCCCAACCCGCGACGGTGCATACACAACAGCAGATATGAAGTAGGAACGCAATCGCGAGAGAGGCGATTGCCAGAGGTGACCCAAGGCTACAACGAGGCAGAGCACGAGAGTAGCAAAGGCACAGCAAATAATACAATGAGAAGATAAGGAAAATAACAAACGCTAACTAAACGCGAACACCGCACTCATTCGCAACAGTGCACGTGTTTGTGCGCGGTCCCCGCGCGATAAGCACAACAGAGACAAGCACGCCTAACTAACCACCGACAGACAAACATGAAACAGAGGACGCGAGCGCTTGCTTAACGGTTTGCCTCCAGCAAGCGTTCGTAGCAGACAAGACAGATCAGATGAGATAGCTGGTAGCAACCGCTGCTCCAGCTATACTCCAAGAACAAAGATCAGAACGACTTCCTGTCGACCACCGCTGGGACAGGACAATCGCAACAGACAAACAAAACAGATAAGCAATCCTAACTGCATCCTAACATTTTCTTACTTTTCATGTTAAATATCAGAGGCAAAAGCTTTAATTCATTGTGCGTAGGATTTAGCTCTATTGGAATAAATCATTCACAAAAGGGGTGTCTGCTTCAATGCACAGCCAGAACTTTTTGCATATCAAACTACAGAGTATTTTTCACAGACAATTACAAATGTTTATAACAAGTTACAGTTCCTCTGCTCTCTGCAAACAGCTCAGTCAGAGACACGAAGCTGCAGTGAGACGTATCTCACACACAGGGTTAACAGATATAGTGTGAGGGAATTACCCCCTCCCATCATGGTTCACTCAGCATCAGATTTGGCATCAGTTAAGAGTGAAAGGTATTTGATACAGTAAACAAAAGAGATAAGCAAGTGAAATGTATGCTTCATTATTTACCAGCACTTCAGGAACGCTCTCAATCCCAGGTTAAAAAGACATGTTAATCGATAGAGTTCCTTTAACCGAGCCTCCTACAACGGCTGATCACCCATTAACCCTAATAAATTGCAAACTATTTTTTTAAGTGACTACCATGTCATGGAGCTTAGGATGGCTAACAGGAAAGTCCACAGTTGAGAGAGTGAAGCTGGACGATGAGGCTGCTAGTAGGCCCAAATTAAATACACATGCTGAGGTCAGGTAAGGCAGTAAAGAAGGCAGCTTCAGTTAGCAGGCTGAGGTCAAGGACAGGCGTGGTGACTTTCAACAGGCCCCCTGCATTGTAGTTTCATGAGCAAAGTCTGCTGAGAGGTAACTCAAATGCCCATGCTCCAGCAACACATCTCCTTCATTCTTAGTTTAGCTGTCTCAGTGGCTACAGGGGAGTAACTCATCAAGTGACCTTCCTGCACGTATCAGTGGGTTATGTGATGAGAGACACCACTACAAACAGAAAGACTTGGGCACTGAGAAGGATGAATGAAGGTCATAGCTGGAGCATGGCAAGGTAAGTTACCCCGCCACTCTGCTACACTCCCCGCTTTACAGTATTGGGTTTAGGATAGGCACACCTTACCGTGGATCATTGGGTGCTCGGCCTTGATGTGGAAGCGACAAGATGTATGTCTGCACTTATCTGATGAAGGGGACCATGTTTGGCCCCGAAACAATTGTCATGCTGTGCATTCAATAAATATGCTTGGAAACTGACTTTGGTGTGCCAGCCGACCTTGAATTGCACTCCCCACTTTACATGGGGGCACATCTTGCTACCTAATACTCGGGCACATTATTATTTTATTATTATTATTATTTAGTATTTATATAGTGCCGACATCTTCCGCAGCGCTGTACAGAGTATATATAGTCTTGTCACTAACTTTCCCTCAAGGGAGCTCACAATCTAGTCCCTACTACAGTCATATGTCTATGTATGTATTGTGTAGTGCATGTATATTTTTTGTCTAGGGCCAATTTTAGGGGGAAGCCAATTAACTTATCTGTATGTTTTTGGGATGTGGGAGGAAACCAGAGCTCCCGGAGGAAACCCACGCAGACACGGGGAGAACATACAAACTCCTTGCAGATGTTGACTTGGCTGGGATTCGAACCGGGGACCCAGCACTGCAAGGCGAGAGAACGCTAACCACTACGCCACCGTGCTGCCCCTATACACATATACATATCTAATACTGGTGGGGACACCTGGCTAGTGGCCACCTATAAATCTGGGCACCTCTTGCTACCTTATTCTCAGGCATCTCTTACTACCTAATAATAAAAGGCAGCTGAAAAGCTGGGGGGGGGGGGGGAGGGGGGGAGGCATTTCTGGCTACCTAATACTGTGGTGCTATCTCTCCCCACTTATTACTGAGGGGATATTTCTGGCTATCAAATAATGAGGGGCAGCCCATAATACTGGTGGGGGTGCCTGGTTACCTAATTCTGGGAGCTATCTCTTGTTACCTTATAGTTGAGGGCATATTTAGCTACCTAATATTGTTGGGGGACAGCTAGCTACCTAAAACTGGGGTGTACACATTTCTGGGTACCTAATCCTAGGCAGCCATTTTTTGCTATCCAAAACTGCTGAGCTATCTCTGGTTAACTAAAACCAGGGAGCTATTTCTGACTTCCTGATTCATGCAAAACACAGAAAAAGATCACATATAAATGGCCCATACGTTTTTGCACATAATATTTTGCACGAATGCCAACTTTTTAATACTGTGGTGAAAAAACATCAAAAAATGTTGGCATCTTCTCTCACCACTAGTAAACATAAATGTGAGATTGTGCTTCACACATGCATAGAGGCCCGAGTAGGTATGCATGCGTGAGGGATTACGCACATGGCCCAGATGCGTGGACTCACAGGAAACATAACAAGCGCATTTCCTAGTCACTACAAGTAAACGGAGCAGTAGTGATGAGCACAAATTTCGCACTGTCGTCATTTTGCATACAAATTCGCAATTACGATTACAATTATGACGAAATTGTAATGTGAAATTGTAATTTTGTCTGTAATTGTAATCAGGAACCATAATTTCGCATTTTTTCATAATTTTTGCACAATTTTTCAAAAAGACCTAGCAGTTGTTAAGAAATTTGATTTTAAAAATGCAAGGGAAAAATGATTTTTAAACTCAGAAAAATTATAGTTTAAAATTTTTTCTTTGCATTTTTAAAATAAATTTTCTCAGAAACTACAAGGTCTTTTTGACTTGTACCCACTGTTCTACTTAAAGTGGATCCGAGGTGAACTTTTACACATTGCATAATTGTGTTCCTTTTCTATTGTTTATAGGGCATTCCTCAAGCCAAATACTTTTTTGTTTTTGTTTTAATACTCTAATTCCCTATAAACTAAAAAAGCCACACCCACAGGTTTTCAGAGAGCCAAGGCAGTAGCAAGGGCTCATGGGAGCTCAGTCTGGGCAGGAGGAGGGGGAGGTATTACTAGCCAGAGATTTCAGAGGCAGAGGGGAGGAGGGAGGAGGAGAGGGGATTAGGCTGATGGCTCAAGATACAGATAAGCCTGCCTCTGTGTAATGTTTACAAACAACATTGCTGCTGTCATTGTATCACAGGAATAAATAATCATATTCTATTAAAACTGTTTGCAGCTAGATTTGCTGTATAAACCATCTACTTTATATAAGATATATAGACAAGTTACTTGTTATAGTTAGTTTTTCATCTCGGATCCGCTTTAACATATGTATCAGTTTTGGTGACAATAGCATGTATTGGGGTTTTGCTATTAATAACCACTAAAGTTGGCACGAAATTACGTGGAAATTACGAATGATTACACAAGATCCATTGGATTTGCAAATCGTAATTACGCATGGGCATAATTGCAACAATGTACGCAACGTTTTGCGTAATCATAATTAGCTGATTATGATCACCACTATGAAGCAGCTGATTGTGGAAAGACATACAAACTTTTTACTCTCCGTAGATATCTTGTAACTTTTTTCTTTTTTTCTTTTTTGTCTTTTTTTATTTGGGCTACTCTAGTTCATCTTTAATTAATGGAATGCTGAACAAGTTTAACAGGACAAAGACGTCAACTATAGAATCGCGTTGGCATGTTGCTGAGCCAGGAAGAAATGGATGGAATTCAGGCAGGCCAAACTGGGTGTAAACTCATTTAACGCTCATTTTATTTTTTTCCATACTAGCCAAGCTCAATAGAAATACTAACGTGTTTTGAACGTCATGCTCATTAGCGTGGTTTGAAAGAGTAAAATGCGTTATGGGTGACGGGCTCTCCAGCAAGCCTTGCTAAGAAAAGTCTACTACTAATAGTATTGTTTAAAGATAACTCAAATACATGCTAAAATCACCAATTCTAGCAAATTAAAAAAATAAATATATATATTTGTTGCACCGAAAAAGGACATGCTGCCCAGAAGCAGTATTAATATGGTTTATATTTATGCTGTTAAACTACACCAGGCTGTATTCATTCCCTATGTCATCATCACTATAATTGGCCCCAGGAGTATAGAAGATTGAGGTCTTGTTCCTCTGTCCAGTGTCCTGAAATGAGGGGGCTAAACTCCCTTGTTTTTGTTGTTGTTGATTTTTTGTTTTATTTTGTGATAGAAGTAATGGCATGCAAAAACCGTCTGTTAAGGCATTGCTGTCTTTTATTGTAATTTAATGTAGAACCTTCGTGCCTCCCACCTTCTCAGAGCATAATGGGTGTAAATCTGGTTCTGTTGTTCCACAAGTTGTTCCACTATTTCAGGGAAGTTGTGGTCTTCATCTAAGAATGGTGCTTGTCCTAAGCATCTGAACGTTCATCAGTTTATCTTTTAAAGCAGAAAAGAGGGAATTTTGACTATTTTTGCATAGAGAATAGAGAAAATCCTTCTCAGCATTTCCCATTTTAACCATGGCTATTTTGAAGCCAATGTAATTTCCTTACTTACTCTCCCCTGCCTGATAGCAGCATGATAAATATTGGCCGATCAGAAAAGAACAGGGGTGTGTGTGTGTGTGTGTGTGTGTGTGTGTGGGGGGGGGGGTTTGAACACAGGAGGGAAAGAGGCTTCAGACTAGACTTAACTGCATTAGTTGAGTCTAAGGGGAAGTAGAGAAGAAAAACCCAGCATGGACTGCAACTTCCCTTTTGTGTACCAAATTTTATGTACCATTTATGTCAGGTAAAGTGGGGAATGATCATTTATCAACAAGAAAAGTAATAGTGATTTTAACTTTTGGATTGCCTGGTTGGCATCCTTATTACTTGTTTACCAGATAAAAATAAGGAATACATTTTTGATTTTATGCCCGACAGTTACACTTTTAAAACTATAGGGGATGTAATTGGAGAAATAGTGTATTTTTCCTTTTTCCTTTTTTTTTTTTTTTTTTTTGTGTCTATAGAATGCATAGAAAATAAAGTAATTACTAAAACAAGTATCCCCTACAAAAAGCTTAATTTGTGGTGAAAAAAAAAGATATAGATCATCTAAGTGTGATGAGTAGTGATAAAGTTATTGGCAAATTAATGGGAGGAGCGCTACTGGGAAAATTGCCTACGTCCTTGAGGTGAAAGCACCTGTGGGCTGAACTGGTTAAAGTAGTTTTATTTCAGCTTGGGTGCCTCTTACCCCCTTTGCACTGATTATCAGGACTGTTTCACATTTCAAGGGTTTGACCTGAAAATCCCTAAACCTCATATCACACCGCCGCCATCACATGACTAGTTTCATTTATTTATGGAAATGTTTATTTTACTCTTCTACACACTTCTTGCTTCCTCCCACAATCTCACCAGATAAATTGTGTTAATTGAGTGCAGTGTTATCTTCCCTTAGGATTTGTTTATTTATAACTTCTAGGGAATGTCACTGTGTGCTGCCTGTCTTGTGACATAAACCTCCAACGTTTATAGAAAATCACAGACTCCCCCCCCCCTCCCCCCTGCAGCCCATGCTAAATGTGATTGGTTCATTTCTAAGCTTTCTATATATCAAAAAAGTACCCAAAAAAATGTGCATCAACTCAGAATTTCATTCACCATTCCAAGAAGTTGGTCAAAATTTGTGGAGTTACTTTAACCCCGTATGTAAAGTGAGAGGGTTATGGAGGCTGCCATATTTATTTTCTGTTAAACAATGCAGCAAGTTGCCCGGCTGTCCTGCTGATCTTCTGCCTCTAATCCTTTTAATCATAGACCCTGAACAAGCGTACACGTTAGATGTTTCTGACTGAAGTCTGACTGGATTTGCTGCATGCTTGTTTCAGGTTTGTAATTCAGACACTACTGCAGCTAAAGAGAGGCAACTGGTATTGTTTAAAAACAAATAAATATGGTAGCCTCCATAGACTTCTCACCTCAGGTGTCCTTTAAATCAGAGGTCCCCAACCTGGGCGCCGCGGCCCCCTGGTGGTCCGTGGGCAGATTTCTGGGGGGCCACGGCGGATCTGCCCTTTCTCCCTCTCAGCCCCCAAGACAACCCCCCCCCCCCGCCGGCCGCCGCTCCTGCTACCTCATGAGCGGGCGGTTGCTTCCTTATATTCCCCATAGTCCCTCTCCTCTTTGAAGCATCTCGTATTACAGCAGCGCTTCCTGTGCGGGTGCTGTAAGGAGGGAATAAGGCGGGGCAGCGTTCCCATGGTAACGGCGATCGCCGCTACAGGAAGCCGCTGCCCTGCTTCCTTTCCTTCCTTACAGCAGCCGCGCGGGAAGCGCTGCTGTAATACGAGATGCTTCAAAGAGGAGAGGGACTATGGGGAATATAAGGAAGCGACCTGCCTGCTCATGAGGTAACAGGAGCGGCGGCCGCGGGGGGGGGGTTTGGGAGAGGGAACCTCTCCTAGCTACACTGGGGCAGCTATACTGGGATAACTACTGGCTACACTGGGCTAACTGTACTGGCGACACTGGGGCAGCTATACTCAGGGCCGGATTTCTACTTTTCAACACCCTAGGCCAGCTATCACCAGGTGCCCCCCCCCCCCCCCATATAAATACATAGTAATAATATGGTAGGACATTAGACTATGACAGGATTAGATTGTTAGCTCCTCTGAGGACAGTCAGTGACATGACTCTGTACTCTGTGAAGTGCTGCACCACACACACTCAGAGAAACAGTGCCTGAGCCCCCAGTGTTTCCACTTCTCTCCCCAAACAAACATTGCAATAATACAGGACAAGCAGGCATAAGATCTGTAGAGCTGAGCAGCAGTCTGTCATTGCTCTGACGCTGCCTGCAGAGGCTGTGCTGCACAAACTGAGGAGGAAAGGCTGCAGCAAGATTGCACATTCAGTGTAACAATCCTCCTGGTGATACATGCAGAGTTGCTTACACTCTGGTTTCAATTTGCATCCCAGCCTGTGCTGACTTTTTCATTTGTACCTCTCGTGCAGGTTCTATTCCATTCCTCTTCCAGCAGGTCTGCCCGGTGTACCTGCTCTATACAGCTCCATACTACCACAATGCCAAGGGGGAGGGGCGGAGACACGAGCAGACCTGTTGGAGGAGGAAGGAAGTAGATCGTGCACGGAGAGGTAAATATGCAGAAGCCTCTGCAAACAAGATCAGAAGAGCCTCCCCGGCTTGTACGGAGGCTAGAAATCATTACCTCCCGGCTAGTACAGCTTGTTAGACGCACACTCTGCCCTGCAGAAATAGGCTGGAGCTGGGGAAAGTGCAGAGGCTCGATCGCTGCCTGCTCCCAGTGCCCCGCAGGTATCTTTCATCCCCCACCGCCACACAAGTGAGTCATGTGCCACCCGACTCAGCCTGCCCGCCGCCCGCTGCTTATCATTTGCAAACAATGCAGGGCGGTGGAAGACTGATCTGGCCTGGCTGCTTACAGCTGGGAAGTGCAGTGGAGGCTTCAGATGGCGGCTGGGCGCTTTGATGATGTTTACTCCTGACAACTCTGTCTGCACTGCATGCACTTTCCTGCCCCTCAGCCGCCCCAAACACTGCTGAAATTCTGGCGCCCTAGGCCAGGGCCTAGGTTGACTTGCCAGAAATCCGGCCCTGGCTATACTACTGGGGTAAATACTTGCTACACTGGGCTAACTGTACTGGCTATACTGGGCTAACTATACTTGCTATACTGGGCTAACTATACTTGCTATACTGGGCTAACTGTACTAGCTATTCTGGGCTAACTGTACTAGCTATACTGGGCTAACTGTACTTGCTATACTGGGCTAACTGTACCTGCTATACTGGGCTAACTGTACCTGCTATACTGGGCTAACTGTACTTGCCATACTGGGCTAACTGTACCTGCTATACTGGGCTAACTGTACTTGCTATACTGGGCTAACTATACTTGCTATACTGGGCTAACTGTACTAGCTATTCTGGGCTAACTGTACTTGCTATACTGGGCTAACTGTACTTGCTATACTGGGCTAACTGTACCTGCTATACTGGGCTAACTGTACCTGCTATACTGGGCTAACTGTACTTGCCATACTGGGCTAACTATACTTGCTATACTGGACTAACTGTACTTGCTATACTGGGCTAACTGTACCTGCTATACTGGGCTAACTGTACCTGCTATACTGGGCTAACTGTACCTGCTATACTGGGCTAACTGTACTTGCCATACTGGGCTAACTGTACCTGCTATACTGGGCTAACTGTACTTGCTATACTGGGCTAACTATACTTGCTATACTGGGCTAACTGTACTAGCTATTCTGGGCTAACTGTACTTGCTATACTGGGCTAACTGTACTTGCTATACTGGGCTAACTGTACCTGCTATACTGGGCTAACTGTACCTGCTATACTGGGCTAACTGTACTGGCTATACTGGGCTAACTATACTTGCTATACTGGGCTAACTATACTTGCTATACTGGGCTAACTGTACTAGCTATTCTGGGCTAACTGTACTTGCTATACTGGGCTAACTGTACTTGCTATACTGGGCTAACTGTACCTGCTATACTGGGCTAACTGTACCTGCTATACTGGGCTAACTGTACTTGCCATACTGGGCTAACTGTACCTGCTATACTGGGCTAACTGTACTTGCTATACTGGGCTAACTCTACTTGCTATACTGGGCTAACTGTACTTGCTATACTGTGTTAACTGTACTTGCTATACTGGGCTAACTGTACTTGCTATACTGGGCTAAATGTACTTGCTATACTGGGCTAACTGTACTTGCTATACTGGGCTAACTGTACTTGCTATACTGGGCCAACTGTAATTGCTATACTGGGCTAACTGTACTAGCTATAATGGGCTAACTAGCTATACTGGGCTAACTATACTAATTATATAGGGGTAACTATACTACCTAACTAACTATACTGGGGCAACTATAATCCTTATACAGGGGCAACTGTGTTAGCTACCTACACTGGGGGCAACTATACCTAGATACCTACTTACCTATATACTACACTCAAAATCTGGGAAAAAAGGGGAGGCTGTCGCAGCCACTAGCCACGCCCCCCAACCCTGGCCCCAGCCCCCCCCCCCCTCCTCCGGGGGGCCCCAGAGAAAGTTCTGGTCAGGATAGTGGGCCCCGGGCTCAAAAAGGTTGGGGACCCCTGCTTTAAAGGACTTATGAGGCCAAATGTAAAAAAAAAGTTGTGTACCTGCAGGAATTTTGAATGCACGGAGGACGCAATTAACATCCTCCATGTAGTTCCGCCAGGTCCTCGCTACTTAATCTCCCCCCGGGCCAGCTCCCAACCCCGCAGCCCATGTCGGGTTCTCCTGCCTCCTCAAAAATGACCGCTGGAGGTTGCTGCGGCTGCACAGTCCGCATAGACGAGAGTGTGGCTGCGCAGCTCTAGGGCCTCCCCCCCGATCCACGCACAGGAGACAACCTGTAGCGTGGATCGGGGGGAGACCCTAGAGCTGTGCAGCCGGAGGCATGACAGCCCGACCCGGGCTGTGGAGTCGGGAGCGACCCGGGGGAAAATGAAGCCGCGGGGACCTGGCGGAACTACATGGAGGGCGCGGATGGCGTCCTCCGTGCATTCAAAATTCATGCAGGTACACAACTTTTGTTTTACATTTGGCCTCATAAGTCCTTTAAAGCAAACCTGAACTGAACATAAACTGATAACTAGCGATGAACACAAATTTTGCAGAAAAATCGTAATTTTGCATTATAATTCGCAATAATTATGCAAAATCATAATGCAACATTTCAGGAAAAATCTTAATTTTGTTTGAAAACTTAAAGAGACTCTGTAACAAAATGTTCAGCCTTATTTCTTCTATCCTATAAGTTCCTATACCTGTTCTAATGTGGTCTGGTTTACTGCAGCCTTTCCTAGTTGCACAGTGGCTGTATTGCCTCTGTTATATAATCTCATGTTCTTTCTTCTGACGGCTTTGTCGGGCTCAGGCAGGAATGTGCTGTCTGCTGTTATAGGCAGAAGCTATACACACCCTCTTCACGCCCCCTCCAGGCTCTGTGTGAGTCACAGACTGAGCTCCTCTCAGCCTATCACATGCCATGTCTTTTGTATGTAAACACTGCCTAAAACTGGCAATTACAAGCCAGGATTGCAACAGAGAGTGGCAGAAACAGCAAAGAGGGGCCCAGGAGAACATAATGAATAGAATGGTATGCTTTTTATTGTAAGAATTTTAGTGTACAGATTATCTTTAATCAGAAACCATCATTTTGCATAATTTGCAAATAATTTTGTGCCGACTTCAGCAGTTAATAGCAAAGCCCCTGTGCGTGTTATCATTATCAGAATTGCTTGTATGTTAAGGGGAATCGTGGGAAAAATAAATTGTTCAAAAAGGCATTGTTGTTATTGAGAATATCGCTAGCTAGCTATACTGATGGCAACTATACCTGGCTAACCTATACTGGGGACAACTATGCCTGGCTATCTATACTGGGGGCAACTATACCTGGCTAACCTATACAGGGTGCACCTACCTGGCTAACGTATACTGGGGGAAACTATACTAGGCTATCTATACTGGTGGCAACAATACCTGGCTACCTATACTATGGGCACTTATACCTGGCTAATCTATACTGGGGGCACCTATACGTAGCTAACCTATACTGGAGGCACCTATACCTAGCTAACCTATGCTGAGGAACTATACGTGGCTTACCTTTACTGGGGGCACCTATACCTGGCTTACCTTTACTGGGGGCACCTATGCCTGGCTGACCTATACTGGGGGAAACTTTACCTAGCTACCTATACTGGGGGCACCTATGCCTGGCTACCTATACAGGGAGCACCTATGCTACCTGACCTATATTGGGGACAACTGTACATGGCTACCTATACTAGGGGCACCTATGCTTTGCTTCCTATACATGGGGCACTTATACCTGGCTACCTAGCTTTCTATACTGAGGGTGTTTACTTTTTGGTTGGATCACAGCTATGTGGTGCAAATTGTTGGGTGCTGTTCGATCATTCCAAATCGAGAGGGGGGCGGGAGGTGCATCCTCACAAGTGTGCCTCAGGCAGAAAAAGTCTAGAACTGGCTCTGACTCCATCTATCCATCCTCCTGGCCAGGGGTCTGCTGTAGTAAACCATTGCCTCCAGAATCTGTGAGACACGGATAATCCTCACCCAGCTACAGCGGGGGAACAGTTGTTTTAATCTCCCGCTGGTCTGTATTTTGAGGGAAGGCGGGCGGCCGAGGTGAGAAGAACGTGAAATGATGTCACTCCAAGCTCTGCAGCAGAATGACTTTTACAGCTGCGAATTTGTCTCACATTCTTAACATGGGAACCCGATGCTCATAGTGGATGTCATTGTGTCAAATTATAACAAGAGGAAACAGCCCGAAAGCTCTTTATTTTTGTGACAGCGCATTTCCTCGCCGGCTTTCAGCTATCTCCAGAGAAGTCAGAATTCTTATTATTTCTTCTGTATTGTACGACCCCATTTATGTACAGTCATTTGTTTACTACTATTCTTATTACTAATTGGATCTAAGTAGCCATGTTAATGAATTTTTGGCAAAAAAAAAAAAAATAAGCACTGAATTTTAATACACTTTTTATTAGCATGTACAGAAATCAAACTTTTTTGATTATATTATTACTTTTATAATTGACTGTGCTGAACGCATAAGTTGTTTGTGTTACTGTGTTACACGATTAAAGAATTTTGGCCCATATCCTATGAACTTATCTCTTGAGTTTTCTCCAAGGAGATGTTTTTGAAACCTTACCATTAAAATACCCACAGGGTAGGAACACAACAGGCTGTGTGTCAAAGTTATTGTTTTGCTGCATATGCGTTTGTGCGTTTTTCGTTTGCGTATTGCATTTTTGTTTCGCACATGTGGTTTTCTTCCATTTTGCTTGCGTTTCAATGCATTTTGGTTCGCATAGATGAATCACATATGCGTTTTGTATGCGTTTTATGCTAATCACTAGGAAGTCATCAGGAAGCGGAAATACATCATTAAACTTGTTTTTTTTATAAAAAGACAAACACTAAAAACGCACTACAACGAAATACCTCTGCGTCACCATTGACATTCATTATGTGAGTTTTAGAGGCATTTTGGAAAAATATGCAGCAAGTCTTGCATTTTAAAAAATGCACATTGTAGAACACAAACATATGCGTTTTTCATGCGGCCCACTGACTTGCATTGTGTGCATTTTGCCTAGCGTGTTCCTTCCCTTAAAGGAAATCTTAAGTCAAACAAACAAAAAAAAATACAGTTTAACTTACCTGGGGCTTCTTACAGCCCCCTGGAGTCATCCTGTGCCCACACCGCCCTTCCGCAACCCTCCAGCCAGCAGCAGCGACCCCCTTAAAGCTTGCCAACGACAAACAAAAACAAACAAACACAGAACATTTATATCGCGCTTTTCTCTTGGCAGACTCAAAGCGCCAGAGCTGCAGCCACAAGGGCGCGCTCTATAGGCAGTAGCAGTGTTAGGGAGACTTGCCCAAGGTCTACTGAATAGGTGCTGGCTTACTGAACAGGCAGAGCTGGCCCCTTCATCACGCCCCCGTGCACGGCTGTGCTCTGCGCATGTGCAGTATGGGAAAATTGCTACTGAGCATGTGCAAAACGCTCCCAGCAACGATCAGGGTGTGCATAGTTTGAGCCGGACATGTGCGGTCACCGGCAACTGGCCACGTCCATTCAGGTCTGAGGGTGTTGCCACTGCTGGCTGGAGGAACGCTGAAGGATGGCTCCCATCATGGAAAAAAATACTCAAAATAAGTTTGATATTAGGGTTTTTTTTTAACCTATTGTTTAGTATTATTTCAATTAAGTACTGAAAAGTAATTTTTAACATAAGATGAACAACTATCTCCTGGGAAAAAAAACGTTAATTTAGAAGGAGATCTGTATTCGTAGAACTCTTTCACTCAACTATCTTGCTGCCATTGACTCCTCTGTTCATAGACTGGACTGGGTCTTGTCAGCAGGAAGTGAGGCTGACCCAGCTCATCACGTCAGCAGTGGTGGGAAATTTAAATTGGGGCTTGTTTGAATTTCCCACCACATTTTTTTTTTTTATTCACAATAAATAAAGAAAACAAATTCAATTGACTAGTGTTCACCATGAATGTTGAGAGCACAACTTTATTGTAATAATTACTCAAAGCAGATAACAAAAAATGTTGTTGGTGGTGCTTACAGTAAGTAGTAAAAATCTGACAGTCCAGTAGGTAGTTAAATAACAGTAGCTAGTTAAAATCTGACAACTTTTTGGACTAATCTATCTCTTCATGGGGGGATTCTCTATACTTCCTTTATTCTTTACAAAAGCATTCCCTGTAGTAGATCTTTACAAAGATGCCAGCCATCCACCCTTCCTGCTTGCATTCTATTTTGGTAGTTGGACTGAGCAACTGCCATTCAGTAACTGTATTTAAAACTACTAAAAAGCCCTGAGAATGCCCCATGAGGAGATGGATCAGTCCAAAACTTGTCAGATTTTTAACTACCTACTGTAAGTGACAGCAACATAGGAAATATACATTTGTAGTGCATATTATTCTAGAACAAATGTACATTTTATATGAATACATATACAGGTAGTCCTCGACTTACGAACGACCAACCGATATGAACGGCATGGATTCTGTGTTTCCATGGGAACAAGTAAAAAAAAATTCAAATTGGACTAGCAGTTTTTGAGAAAATCGATTTAAAAAAAATTCAAAGTAAAAATGACTTTTACACTTGTGTAACCAGGTACAGAGGGCAGAGGTGACACAGAGGGGGACACTGGAGGCACAGGGGGGCACAGAGGAGGTACAGGGGACAGATATGACACAATGTTCCGACTTAAGAACAGATTCAGGTTAAGAACGAACCTACAGTCTCTATGTCCTTCGTTAACCGGGGACTACCTGCACATACGTTTTTAATTTTATGCTTGGTTATAGCGGTCCTTGAAATCACACATGAGAAACTCTTTGCTAGCAGCTGAAAAGTTTTTCTGAATAATTCAGTGGTGCCAACAGTGAAAACGTCTTTGTATGATTTATCACATATGTGTTTATTTATGCACCATTTTGCGCACAGCTTTTAAATTAGGTGCAAACTTTTTGTATTAAATTAACACCTATGGTACCAGGATAAGTGTGCACCTATGAACACGAGTTAAAACATGGCTTCCCAAACAAATCATTCTGCACACAAAGAGGCTGTTGTTTAGTGGATTTAGTGGACACAATAAAATAAATATATTGATTTACTTTAGTTAAATAAATAAATAAGCATCCAAACTCTAATGCATTTCACACTATATGGTGCTTATACATAGACCCAGTAACGTGATCAGCAGCAGACGTCACTAGGGGGAGCCGCGCAGGAGACGGGAGGTCTGTGTTCCCCTGCTGGAGCCATGGATGATGTGAGACAGGCTGCCGCTTCTCCTACATACACATGGGGAGCAGAGCAGGCTACAAAAGGTAGCAGGAGACACGGGGGGAGGGGGGACAGTGCAGGGAGTCCCCAACGTCGTGGAGGGGCGGCGATTTGTTCCAGCAGGAGTTCATAAGTCCGGGATTCCATGTATCCACTGTATAAGATGCAGGGGCTTTTTCTCCCCTTTTTGGGGTAAAAAAAATGGTGCGTCTTATGGCAAATATGGTACCTTATTTTCTATGCAAATTTTAAGGGAAAGTAAGAGAAAAAAAAATGAAACATTACAATATTTATCCATTTTCATCCATTATAGCTTTAATGTAAACAGTTCTATTGTACATTAAACCCACACATTTTATTTGTCTATCTCTACTGTTTATTAAAACTGTGCCTGGTACATGATGAACACACATGAACTGACTCTGTACTTTACTCACTGCTACCTCTCTCTTCTCCTGCAATGTTTATTTTACACATGTTTACTCTCTAGTTCTGCCATTGAATTCCCCGGGGAAGGAGGGGGAGTTTTCTGTCATTCCTTTTCAACCCTGTAGCCTTTTTATCCACTCAGAAATGAGTAAACAGTGTTATCTAGGATATCTAGGATTTTGTAAAGTGCAGTGAATTATTTTAAAGTCCTTTAGAGGGAAGTGGTTAAACTCTAACTAATGAAACAGTTTCCTTGCAAAAAAAAAAAAAAAAATAGTATTATACATTGTGGTACAAAAGCAGAGGTTTCGGGACCTGAAACAAATCCATGCCGGTAAAGATCATCTGCTTTTCTTTATAACATTAACTTTTTGTATTTAGGTAAATCTGGTATTTTTTCTCATCTGTGGTCTCGTGCGTGACATTCTGGTCTGAGGAAGGACTTCTGAAGTGGTAGATTGGGAAGTCCTATGTGACTCCCATCAGCTGTCGCTCTTCTAAGAGATCTGACTGTAGATATGTTCTTATGCTAACACGCACAACGATTGGTGATTGAGCTTTGGACCACCAACGGTTTTCTGGGGACAATCTTGCAGCTGTTTTGTGAGTTTTCAGTTTTCTTCTTCTTGGAAAAATGTGCTTAAATCACTAATATATAATAATTTTAATATAATGTTAAATTAGTTCTCCAGTCCATCCTGCAACCTGTCTTTTTTATTATTCTTTTTTCAATAATTAATCACAAGAGATGAAAAATGATGTGAAAATTTTCAATAATATTCAAACCCATATTTTTTCACAGATCCCAGATTGACAGGATATATTCCTTTTGTGTAAAGCCAGAAAATAAATATAGATGCCTAATCGCCGTTCCAGTCCGCCTCATTCACCGAAATCCAATGCTGAAATCTGTTCCAAGCTGATTGGCAAAGGATTGTTGACAGTACAAGCCGGAAGTGGAGACATCAGCTACAATGGGATGCCTCTATTACATGCCCATTGCAGCAAAAGACATGAATCCCCCCTTTCCCGGTCTTCAACAGCTAGCACACCCCCCCCCCCCCCCCCCCTCCCTCCTGCATGAAATTAGTGCACACCAAAATATTTTATAAGATGATTGTAGGTGAGGAAAAAGCAGTGGTGAGTGGCAAAAATGGGACACATTAGAATTTAGGCAATTTTTTTGGGATGTTTTTTAAAGGTTTACTTTAAGTCACAAAACTTATCTCATCATGAATTATCTCTTCTTACATAATTCTCACCTAATTCTTAAAATATCTTTTTATCCTGGCGCATTACTAAAAAAAGAGATCTTGGACCCGTGTCCTCAGTGGCGGTGCCCTTAGTCTCCCGCTAGATCTTTTCCATGAAGCAGGTGGTTTCGGCGTTTAGCGCCCCATAGCAGCAATGTAGTGCTGTGCGGGGCAGGGATCCAGTGGTTGCCGGACCACGAATCACATCTCCCTCCGAGTTGTGACGTCTCAGAGGGGGAAAAGTAGTTAACGCTGCCGGGGAGTTTTGCGGCAGCAGGGAGAGCCGTCGTTCAGCTCTCCCGGCGCCCAACCTAGCGGCGATGCCTACCTACGTACGCCTTTTCCAGGTTTATGCCACACGGCAGCGCAGCAGAGCATCCTTCCACACATCAAGGCTTTCTGTAATTACAGTTTTGGGTGATGCAGAGCCTGATCATCCACAAGGCAACCCTGAGCAGATGCCTAGGGCCTGGAGAAGGTCTAGGGGCCCAGTTTATTCTAGACTCCAACACATCTTACCAATAAAGCCAGGTGGCTATTAAGGATGGGCCCAAAAAGTTGTTGCTTGCTTAGGGCCCCATTTTACCTTAACCACTTCCCGACCGCCGTATATACAATTGGCAGCCGGGAAGTGCACCCCGCAAGGACCGCCGTATAGACAAATGGCGGCGGTCCTTGTAGGGGCATGGGCGGAGCGATCG
Organism: Hyperolius riggenbachi; assembly: GCF_040937935.1. Classification (NCBI taxonomy): domain Eukaryota; kingdom Metazoa; phylum Chordata; class Amphibia; order Anura; family Hyperoliidae; genus Hyperolius; species Hyperolius riggenbachi. The sequence goes on from NC_090650.1 coordinate 413,543,955, forward strand.
CGTCATCCGTGACGCGATCCTCCGCCTCCGCCTGGCGCCGCTCACCCGCCGCAACATCCCGCCGGCCATACGGAAGCGCCGGCGGGATGTTAACCTGACGATCGCCGCATACAAAGTGTATAATACACTTTGTAATGTTTACAAAGTGTATTATACAGGCTGCCTCCTGCCCTGGTGGTCCCAGTGTCCGAGGGACCACCAGGGCAGGCTGCAGCCACCCTAGTCTGCACCAAGCACACTGATTTCCCCCCCCCTGCCCCAGATCGCCCACAGCACCCATCAGACCCCCCCCTGCCCACCCCCCAGACCCCTGTTTGCACCCAATCACCCCCCTAATCACCCATCAATCACTCCCTGTCACTATCTGTCAACGCTATTTTTTTTTACCCCCCTGCCTGCCCCCTGCTCCCTCCTGATCACCCCCCCACCCCTCAGATTCTCCCCAGACCCCCCCCCCCATGTACTGTATGCATCTATCCCCCCTGATCACCTGTCAATCACCTGTCAATCACCTGTCAATCACCTGTCAATCACCCGTCAATCACCCCCTGTCACTGCCACCCATCAATCAGCCCCTAACCTGCCCCTTGCGGGCAATCTGATCACCCCCCCACACCAATAGATCGCCCGCAGATGCAGATCCGACATCAGATCACCTCCCAGATCCATTGTTTACATCTATTCTCTCCTCTAAACACCCACTAATTACCCATCAATCACCCATCAATCACCCCCTATCACCACCTGTCACTTTTACCTATCAGATCAGACCCTAATCTGCCCCTTGCGGGCACCCAATCACCCGCCCACACGCTCAGATTGCCCTCTGACCCCCCCTTATCAATTCACCAGTGCATTAATTACATCTGTTCTTCCCTGTAATAACCCACTGATCACCTGTCAATCACCTGCCAATCACCTATCACCCATCAATCACCCCCTGTCACCCCCTGTCACTGCCACCCATCAATCAGCCCCTAACCTGCCCCTTGCGGGCAATCTGATCACCCACCCACACCATTAGATCGCCCGCAAACCCGCCGTCAGATTACCTCCCAAATGTATTGTTTACATCTGTTATCTTCTCTAAACACCCACTAATTACCCATCAATCACCCATCAATCACCCCCTATCACCACCTGTCACTGTTACCTATCAGATCAGACCCTAATCTGCCCCTTGCGGGCACCCAATCACCCGCCCACACGCTCAGACTGCCCTCAGACCCCCCTTTATCAGTTCGCCAGTGCATTAATTACATCTGTCCTTCCCTGTAATAACCCACTGATCACCTGTCAATCACCTGCCAATCACCTATCACCCATCAATCACCCCCTGTCACTGCCACCCAACAATCAGCCCCTAACCTGCCCCTTGCGGGCAATCTGATCACCCACCCACACCAATAGATTGCCCGCAGATCCGACATCAGATCACCACCCAAGCGCAGCGTTTACATCTATTCTCTCCTCTAAACACCCACTAATTACCCATCAATCACCCCCTATCACCACCTGTCACTGTTACCCATCAGATCAGACCCTAATCTGCCCCTTGCGGGCACCCAATCACCCGCCTACACGCTCAGATTGCCCTCAGACCCCCCCCTTATCAATTCGCCAGTGCAATATTTACATCTGTTCTCCCCTGTAATAACCCACTGATTACCTGTCAATCACCTATCAATCACCCATCAATCACCCCCTGTCACTGCCACCCATCAATCACCCCCTGTCACTGCCACCCATCAATCACCCGCTGTCACTGCCACCCATCAATCAGCCCCTAACCTGCCCCTTGCGGGCAATCTGATCACCCACCCACACCAATAGATCGCCCGCAGATCCGACGTCCGATCACCTCCCAAGTGCAATGTTTACATCTGTTCTCTACCCTAAACACCTACTAATTACCCATCAATCACCCCCTGTCACTGCTACCTATCAGATTAGACCCCTATCTGCCCCTAGGGCACTCAATCACCCGCCCACACCCTCAGAATGCCCTCAGACCCCAGCCCTGATCACCTCGCCAGTGCATTGCTTGCATCTATTCCCCCCTCTAATCACACCTTGAGACACCCATCAATCACCTCCTGTCACCCCCTAGCACACCTACCCATCAGATCAGGCCCTAATTTGCCCCGTGTGGGCTCCTGATCACTCGGCCAAACCCTCAGATTCCCCTCAGACCCCCTTCCGATCACCTCCCCAGTGCATTGATTGCATCTTTTTTCCCCTCTAACCACCCCCTGAGACACCCATCAATCACCTCCTGTCACCCCCCTAGCACTCCTATTCATCAGATCAGGCCCAATACAACCTGTCATCTAAAAGGCCACCCTGCTTATGACCGGTTCCACAAAATTCGCCCCCTCATAGACCACCTGTCATCAAAATTTGCAGATGCTTATACCCCTGAACAGTCATTTTGAGACATTTGGTTTCCAGACTACTCACGGTTTTGGGCCCGTAAAATGCCAGGGCGGTATAGGAACCCCACAAGTGACCCCATTTTAGAAAAAAAGACACCCCAAGGTATTCTGTTAGGTGTATGACGAGTTCATAGAAGATTTTATTTTTTGTCAAAAGTTAGCGGAAATTGATTTTTATTGGTTTTTTTTCACAAAGTGTCATTTTTCACTAACTTGTGACAAAAAATAAAATCTTCTATGAACTCGCCATACACCTAACGGAATACCTTGGGGTGTCTTCTTTCTAAAATGGGGTCACTTGTGGGGTTCCTATACTGCCCTGGCATTTTAGGGGCCCTAAACCGCGAGGAGTAGTCTAGAAAACAAATGCCTCAAAATGACCTGTGAATAGGACGTTGGGCCCCTTAGCGCACCTAGGCTGCAAAAAAGTGTCACACATGTGGTACCGCCGTACTCAGGAAAAGTAGTATAATGTGTTTTGGGGTGTATTTTTACACATACCCATGCTGGGTGGGAGAAATACCTCTGTAAATGACAATCTTTTGATTTTTTTACACACAATTGTCCATTTACAGAGGTATTTCTCCCACCCAGCATGGGTATGTGTAAAAATACACCCCAAAACACATTGTACTACTTCTCCCGAGTACGGTGATACCACATGTGTGGCACTTTTTTGCACCCTAACTGCGCTAAAGGGTCCAAAGTCCAATGAGTACCTTTAGGATTTCACAGGTCATTTTGAGAAATTTCGTTTCAAGACTACTCCTCACGGTTTAGGGCCCCTAAAATGCCAGGGCAGTGTAGGAACCCCACAAATGACCCCATTTTAGAAAGAAGACACCCCAAGGTATTCCGTTAGTAGTATAGCGAGTTCATAGAAGATTTTATTTTTTGTCACAAGTTAGCGGAAATTGATTTTAATTGTGTTTTTTCACAAAGTGTCATTTTCCGCTAACTTGTGACAAAAAATAAAATCTTCTATGAACTCACCATACTCCTAACGGAATACCTTGGGGTGTCTTCTTTCTAAAATGGGGTCATTTGTGGGGTTCCTATACTGCCCTGGCATTTTAGGGGCCCTAAACCGCGAGGAGTAGTCTTGAAACGAAATTTCTCAAAATGACCTGTGAAATCCTAAAGGTACTCATTGGACTTTGGGCCCTTTAGTGCAGTTAGGGTGCAAAAAAGTGCCACACATGTGGTATCGCCGTACTCAGAAGTAGTATAATGTGTTTTCATTTGGGGTGTATTTTTTCACATACCCATGCTGAGTGGGAGAAAGATCTCTGTAAATGGACAATTGTGTGTAAAAAAAATTAAAAAATTAAAAAAAATTTCTCCCACCCAGCATGAGTATGTGTAAAAATACACCCCAAAACACATCATACTACTTCTCCTGAGTATGGCAATACCACATGTGTGGCACTTTTTTGCAGCCTAACTGCGCTAAGGTGTCCAAAGTCCAATGAGCACCTTTAGGCTTTACAGGGGTGCTTACAATTTAGCACCCCCCAAAATGTCAGGACAGTAAACACACCCCACAAATGACCCATTTTGGAAAGTAGACCCTTCAAGGTATTCAGAGAGGGGCATGGTGAGTCCGTGGCATATTTCATTTTTTTTTGTCGCAAGTTAGAAGAAATGGAAACTGTTTTTTGTTTTTTTTGGTCACAAAGTGTCATTTTCCGCTTACTTGTGACAAAAAATAATATCTTCTATGAACTCATTATGCCTCTCAGTGAATACTTTGGGATGTCTTCTTTCCAAAATGGGGTCATTTGGGGGGTATTTATACTATCCTGGAATTCTAGCCCCTCATGAAACATGACAGGGGGTCAGAAAAGTCATAGATGCTTGAAAATGGGAAAATTCACTTTTTGCACCATAGTTTGTAAACACTATAACTTTTACCCAAACCAATAAATATACACTGAATGGGTTTTTTTTATCCAAAACATGTTTGTCCACATTTTTCGCGCTGCATGTATACAGAAATTTTACTTTATTTGAAAAATGTCAGCACAGAAAGTAAAAAAAATCATTTTTTGCCAAAATTCATGTCTTTTTTGATAAATATAATAAAAAGTAAAAATCGCAGGAGCAATCAAAGAGCACCAAAAGAAAGCTGTATTAGTGACAAGAAAAGGAGCCAAAATTCATTTAGGTGGTAGGTTGTATGAGCGAGCAATAAACCGTGAAAGCTGCAGTGGTCTGAATGGAAAAAAAGTGGCCGGTCCTTAAAGAGAACCCGAGGTGGCATTGTATTACGTAAGTGGGGCACAGAGGCTGGTTGGTCACACTAACACCAGCCTCTGTTGCCCCATCGTGTGTCTCAAAGACCCCCCTGCTCGCCGCTATACCCCCGCAGTGCTGGCGACACGCAGCGTGTCGCCAGCACAATGTTTACTCTAGCGCTGTCTGTCAGCGCCGCTCCGCCGCCTCCTCCGCATCGCCGCTACCCGCCCTCGTCCCTTCCCTCCCGCTGATTGGAGGGAAGGAACGAGGGCGGGTAGCGGCGATGCGGAGGAGGCGTGGGAGTGGCGCTGACAGACAGCGCTAGAGTAAACATTGTGCTGGCGACGCGCTGCGTGTCGCCAGCACTGCGGGGGTATAGCGGCGAGCAGGGGGGTCTTTGAGACACACGATGGGGCAACAGAGGCTGGTGTTAGTGTGCCCAACCAGCCTCTGTGCCCCACTAACGTAATACAAGGCCACCTCGGGTTCTCTTTAAGGGGTAGAAAGCCCTAGGTCCTCAAGTGGTTAAAGCGCACCTGAACACCTCTTTGTTCTAAAAAAAATACAGCATAATAACCTTTAAACAAAAAACATGTATTTGTTACAGCTGATACAAATCCTAAAATAAATCTGCACTGTTTCTACTTCCTGATTCATGGAAGCAGACATATTGTTTACAGCATGTGCTTTCAAATGGGCTTATCTGCTTATCTGCCATAGGCAGTCATGTGACACAGGGGAGGATCAAATTACAACTAGTGATTGGACACAAATGAGGGGGAATTAAACAGGCTAAACTCTCTAAATACATACAGGGCGCTTTTCTCTAAGTTTTCCTTCTGTCCTGTACAAGAGTTCAGGTCCGCTTTAATCCATCTCTGATGCAGAGAGATATGTGGTGAAGCTGCCCTACCTGGAACTTCATTATAGACCGGCCGATGGGTGGCGAGAGATTCGCTGGCTACACACTAAAGACACAGGGAGCCAGGCTGCAAGGCATCTATTATAGGTGCCCCACAGCTGACACCAGGGATTTGGAGCTGGATGGGGGAGCGAGCGAGGGATTATTCCTAATTATGTTTGGGGATTAGGTAATTCTGAATAATTATGATGGGGGAAGGGGGGGAGGGCATTCAGCCTAATTATGTTTGGGGATGGGGGGGAGGGGTGATTCAGCCTCAAGAATCTAACCTCCGTTGCCCTACATTTTGACACACCACACAGCTACCTGAAAATGGACAGGTTTAAGACTGCCTTGATTTTCTACAAGCCAGTTCACTTGTTTAACAGGAGATAAATATGGCCTCCATATACTGCTTGCTTCAGCTGTCCTTTAAGCGCATGCATGCTGAAAATCAGATTGAGGCTCCCTGCACACTGCATGCGATTCCGATTTTTAATCGGTTTTTACATCCGATCACAATTTTTAATTGTTACTGCATGCTGTGTTTTTTTTCCTCTGTTTTTCTGTTGATTGTATTGAGGGAAAATCGGAATTGCAAATCGGAATGGGAAAACGGAATCGGAATCGCAAAACGGATTTGCAGTGTGCAGGGAGCCTTAAACACATGCAGTGGGCAGAGGCGTAACTAGACTTAATAGGGCGCCCCTGCAAGAATGATAGCATGGTACCCCCTTGTGCCCCGAACCCCCGTGAGGGTCACGTGATCGGGAGCCAGCGGATGGCAGCAGAGAGTGTTCTGCTGTGAAGCATTGTCTGGAAGCAGAAAAAAATTAGATGCTCCTGCTACTCGCATGGCGGGAGGAGGTGGAGGGGACGGTTTTTGTAAGCAAACGGGGAGGGTTTTATGCTAATTGGCTGCACTTGCAGTTGGAGAGAGGGAGGAGGAGGGGCCCACAAAGCCTCCAGGCCCCACTGCAATGGCGGGGGTCACAGGGGTGACTGCTACACCCATGGCAGTGGGAACAGTTAAAGGGGCACTACAGAGAAAAACTATACAATTTAAAATATGTGCAAACATAAACAAATAAGAAATACATTTTTTCCAGAGTAAAATGAGCCATAAATTACTTTTCTCATATATTGCTGTCACTTACAGTAGGTAGTAGAAATGTGACAGAAGTGACTGGTTTTGGACTAGTCCATCTCTTCACGGGGGGATTCTCAGGGATTTATTTATTTTCAAAAGCACTTAGTGAATGGCAGTTGCTCTGTTCAACTGCCCAAAAGATGGCCAGCATCATTGTTTAAATCCTTTTCAGGGAATATCTTTAAGAAGAATAAAAGCCTTGCTGAGAATCCCCTATGAAGAAATGGACTAGTCCAAAACCTGTCGCTTCTGTCAGATTTCTACTGCCTACTGTAAGTGACAGCAACATAGGAGAAAAGTAATTTATGGCTCATTTTACTCTGGAAAAAAATGTACTTCTTATTTGCATATGTTTGCACATATTTTACAGTTTTTCGCTGTAGTGCCCCTTTAAATATTCTTACTAATATTATAAATGTGAAAGTTTGGATGTTTGTTACTCAATCACGGAACAATGGCTAAATGGATTTGAATGAAATTTGGCACACACATAGTACACTACCTGGAATAACATATAGGATACTTTTTATCCCCATAATCAAAAGTGGGCGGAGACAAGTACAAATTTCACTGGGAAAATGTAAACTGCAGCCATTCTTACACTGTTAATGACAGGGTTCTCAAACTTTGCACAGTTGGTAACTGAGATTAATATTCAGAAAAGTGGGTGGAGCCTACAAAAGCCAATCAAAATTCACTGATTGATTTTCAAGGGGAATATTTAATTACTGCCATTCTTTCACTGTTAATAGCACAAGCCTCAAAACTATTACAGTTGGTCATTGGGTGACTGGGGTTCAAATTCAGAAAAGGGGGTGAAGCCACAGCCAATCATATTTGTTTCATTTCAATGCAAATAATTGATGCAAAAGACTGCACAGCTCACAAACTAGGTCATTGAGTGTATGTGTGTTAGGATTAGAAAAAGTGGGCGGAGGCAACACCAGCTAAATACATACCCGGGCAACGCTGGGCCATCAGCTAGTAATAAATTATCCTAACAATTGTATATGGTGTTCTCCTGTCAGACTCAAAGCACTTGAGAACTGCAGCCACTAAGGTTGCGCTCAATAGGCCACCCTGCAGTATTAGGGAGCCTTACCCTAGGACTCCTTACTGAATAAGTCACAGCTGGTCACAGCTTCCCCATACCTCTCCCTGTCTGCTCTCAGAAGGCCCCTTATACTACCCGTGGCTGCTGTGTGTGACAGAAGACAGATGGTTATACAGGCTGCTTATAACAGTGTAATGTTTTTTGTAATGTATCTATAAATTAACTAAATTGTGGGTTTTTTTTAGGTTTTGTCTGAAGTTTGGCTTACAGCATATCAGGCTTCACTTGAAAACGTAATTGATGAATAAACCTCTGTAGAGAAATATTGACAGTAAACATTAATTTTGCTTTAGGGATATAGGAACAGCACTTCCACAATTTAAGGGTGCACTCTGGGGGTTTCTGACCGTGCGGATTGTGGATGTGTGTTTTGGTTGAGGAAGTCTTGTTACCGTAATTGTCAACAAATTGCTCAATTTCTTACTTTGTGGTTGGCTAATTTGCTTTGATGATGAATGACTCGTAGCTCTTTGGGGCATAGTTTGGCAATGAGGATAACGGTGGTCTTTGTTGTGGTAGGTTTGAAGAGTAGAAATCCAGAAAAAATTTGAAACGTCATGGCCATGTCCATAATATAGTAGTACCAAACCTAAAAGATGGAGAAATGTGCAATACTTCTGGGAAAGTATTAGAAACTCTTCTTGGTTTTTACTGCTGTCTATGCTCCAGCTACCATTTCACTCTTCTTCAATTGTGTAAACTACAAAAAGTTGGTCTGGACAGGGGTGTAACTAGAGGGGAGCAGCACCTACGATCGCAGGGGGGCCCCGGCAGTGATGAGCGTATAGACCTAATTAGAGGGAGAATTAGAAGCCTTAGTAGAATATTGGCAGTATATTATACTCATGGGCGTAACAATAGGGGATGCAGCCCCTGCTCTCGTGGGGGGGGGGGCTCCCAGGGCCGTTTTGGGGGGCTGGAGGGGTCGCATTATGAGGGGAGAGCTTGGTAGGACGTCGGTGGGTAGGGGAGATGGTCCCCCCTCCCCCTCACCTCGGGCTCTCCCCTCTGCGCTCCCCTCCAGCATTGAATAGTGCGTATGCAGGCAGTGGGCAGCGGCAGATACATACCTTCCTTGTGTTTCAGCGCGGCTGTTTCTCCCTCTAGTGTCTGATGTTACTTCCTGTTTATACAGGAAGTCGCGTCAGAATCTAGAGAGAGGAACATCTGTGGAACGCAAGGAAGGTATGTATCTGACGCTGCCCACCGCCTGCATATGCACTACTCAATGCTGGAGGGGAGAGCCCGAGGTGAGGGAGGGGGGGACCGTCCCCCCTCCCCACCGACGTGCTACCAAGCTCTCCCCTCATGCTGTGACCCCTCCAGCCCCCAAAAACGGCTCTGAGCGGGCCTGGGGGGAGGGAGAGGGGGTATCCGCTCAGATCTGCAGGGGGGTCCAGTGATTCCTAGTTACGCCCCTGATTCTACTAGTGTCTTCATCCGATGCCCAAATTTATCCGGCACCCTTTTTACATGTATGCATATGGGCTCTCTTTACATTTAAGGCAATACTGAAGCAAACTGAAACAAATTAGTTAGATACTCACCTATGGAGAGGGAAGGCTCTGGATCCTATAGAGCTGTCCTCTGTCCTGGTCCTATCTCCGTATTCTCATTCCACCGTTAGGCCCTGGTGAAGTTCTTTGACCAGCTTGGCCGAATGCCTCTTTAGCCTTCCCCGGGCAGCCTTCGGAAGGACACGCCTCCTAGAAGAAGTTTTAACAGCATTCCAAGTCATCTAAAATGCAAATAGAAGTTTTTGATGCTCTAGAGAACATTGTCTAATTTCCAAACAATTTGGACCACAGGCCAGCTGTATACAGAAACCACCTCTTCAGGTACAGTCCAATTGGGTGCGAGGAAATCTCGGAGCCACAGCGAGAGCCACTGCATCCCGATATCAGGAACCTGGCACCCAAATTAGGCATCTGGTGCTGCATAGCCAATGTAGACTATGACAGTGCTCACATTTTTGTGAGTGCTTTGCACCATTTTTAACTGCTACGCCTCACCATTACTTCATGCAGTAGTCCTTTGTAAGACATGAACCAAATGAACGTGCTTTCAATCACAAAATGGTCCAAGGTACCCTTGTAAGAGCTCCCCCTCCCTTTTTATTTCAATATATTTTTGGGAAACTAAATTTGGAAACATTATCTGACACAAGACATCCCAGGATCCTTGCATAGAAATGTAAAAGAAAAAAGAAGCAGTGTGAGTTTACCCTTTAGGGCCTGTTTCCACTAGGGCTGTTTGTGCCCGATTTCACACATATTAATGTGGATCTGAAATCTCAGCATACTGAAATAAATAGGCTGCTTCTGAATTTGTGCGCCTGAAAAAATTCTCAAGCACTGCTTAAAGGAAATATCAGGCAAAATAATAAAAAACAGATTTACTCACGTGGGGCCAGTGGTGGGCCAAAATTTTGCATCGAAATGCGCATTTACACATCGTAATTGTAATGTGAAATTTCAGGGAAAATCATAATTAATTTCATATGTAATGGTAATATTTCATAATTTCCGCATAATTTCTGCGCAATTTCGTGACATTTTGTGCCGACTTTGGCGGTTAATAGCAAAGCCCCCATACATGCTATTGCTACCAAAATTGTTACATATGTTAAGGAGAATATTGGGTAGAAGTAAAAAAAAATATTTTTCAAAAAGACATTGTAGTTTTTGAGAAAATTGATTTTAAATATGCAAAGACAATTTTTTTAAACTGTCATTTTTTAGTTTAAAAAACATTTTTACTTTGCAATTTTAAAATCGATTTTTTCAAAAACTACAAGGTCTTTTTGGAAAATTATTTTTTGACTTGAACCCACTATTCTACTTAAAGCAGTAGTATTAGCCATACTATGCCACGGGAAAAAAACACATATATAGGTAGATAAATACTTGATCTACTTACATAACACATGTATTATACTGTCCACGTTTTGATTTCAATGAATGTTATATTGTAAATGAAGAGAATTCTGTTCCTGGTGGGAACCATGTCTTTTGCCCAAAGTTTAGGCTAAATCCTGATGTCATTTCTGCCCTTTACTTTTTTTTCTTTTCCCCTCCAATCGCTGAGTCACCTCAGCCTTGCTTGTAAACACCAGTGAGCAGGGGATCGTGTTTCAAATAAGCAGCTAGGCAGGGAAATAAATGGAAGAGGAGGAATATATTATAGATAAAAAGAACCCCCAGCATGCAACTCTTTGGCACTGTTTGGCACTAGGGTGAGTGCTCCTTAAGTATGTAATAACTCCAAATCATAACAGCAGAAAAAGTTTTAAAAGTTTTGAATGCAGGATTAGCATCTTTATCACTTAATACACTCAGACCAGTTGCTGTTGAAATATGATTTTTTTATGGTGACGATCCCGCTTTGCTATTTATTGCCAAAGTCGGCACAAAACTACGCGAAAAATACGCCTGATTTGAGCCGAGAGCCACTACTGCACCTGCGCTCGAGCCGGGAAGGTAAATATTTACATGGCTGACGTTCGGAATGGTCTAGAGAGACCACTGTGGGGCGTAGGAGGGCAGGGGGAAGCCTCTGAATCCGATTGAGGCTTCCCCCTCCCGAGGTAAGTAGCCCCCCGGGGCCCTTTTTTTCAGTACAGGTTCCCTTTAAAGATCTGATCTGCACCTCTTGTTTGTTACACAGTGATGGGCAATACTGTATGTTGGTGCTTTAAAAATAAAGAGAGAGAGGGAGAGCATTCAAACAAGCAAAGATACTTCAGAACTACAAACAATTATGATAAAAAAAAATTAAATAGCCATCATGGACCGGTACAGTATTTCCCGTATACCTCTTTATAATATCAATATTTATCTATATCTCGGTATTCCCTTAGTGATCCAGCTGGATTTTTGGTAATCAATGAAAACGTAAATATCCAGACACACATATGACCTCTAGAACGCATAAGACCGCATGGCGACCGTATCTGAGAGCCACTCGTTATTTACATTGTCTGCAGTTGTTATTGGATGGCTGTTTGGACTGCTAAGCAACATATTTACAGCTTCGCTGCCGGTGTCTGAGAGATGGGACCTCTGGGACGATGTGTTTAGGTTACCAGAACCGCTCGCTGCCTGACCGCCAGATGTGTCCACATTGCAACTGTGACGCCACTGCGTAACGCGCAGCTTCCCAGGAACAGCTTCTGACCGCCCAGATTCCAGGGAATACCGGGGGAAAGTCTGGAAGGCTGAACAGTCATAATAACAGCAAAGTGTGTAGGTGTTTCGATTTTCTCAGCGATAATCTCACTGCGTTGATGTTTTTGTCATTTTCATTTTCAATAAGCTCTTCCCCATAAATCGCTGTGCTGATCTGTCCCTCCCCCCGGGCAGAGGCTCAGGTGGCACCAGCCTCTGGGCGCAGAGCTTTAAACGCGTGTATGTGCCGCTGCCCCCCCATATGCAGAGAGAAATGCTTGTATCGGTTACTCACCTGTTGGTGCCGCCGGGATCCCTCTTCAGCCAGTTGCGGCTTCTCATCTCTATGGCTCCCTCTGGCAGCGCCAATGGAGGGATAGCTGCCAACTATTACTCTTTTGGCGGGACAGTCCCTCTTTGGGAGCCCTGTCCCTCTTTCCTCCTCATTTGTCCCTCTTTCAGAACATTGTCTCTCTTTCTATGCAAATATATATTTCTCTACTGAAAATGTGTTCGATTGACTCTAAACTTTATTACCATCCTTTAAATTGATATATTACTAATTTTCAAATGTTAAAATGAAGGAACATGAACCAGGCTAGAAAGGGCCAGTGCGGTTTGAATTATAAAACTACATATTTTTCTTATGAAATCTTTATGCGATTCATGACTAGGGGCAGGGCAACCATCAGGGGGAACAACTGACACTGCAGTGAGGGGCCCTGGGTCCCCCCCCCCCCCCCAAAGCTCTGGAAGGGCCCCATGAGCTGACTGCAGGCCTGTGGCTCACTAACCAGCACACCGCATTCCAGCACTGAGAGAAGAGTGACATCAGCGCTTGAACGTGGGGAGTAGATGAGTAAGCCTGCTACAGCGGACTTTCTATACTGGGGCACCACCTATATCTGGCTACAGGCTACCTATACTGGGCCAGTGGGCCACCACTTATACCTGGCTACCTATACTGGGGCACCAACTATACTTGGCTATCCTGGAGTGCTTATAGCTTGCTACCTATACTGGGGGCACCTGTTCCTGGCTAACCTATACTGGTGCACCACCCATACCAGGCTACCTATACTGGGGGAAACTATACCAGGCTACCTATACCAGGGCACCACCTATAGTTGAATATCTATACTGGGGCACCTGTATCTTGCTGGCCTATACTGGGGCACCAGCTATACCAGGCTACCTATACTGAGGGCATCTACACCAGGCTACCTATACTGGGGCACCATCTATAGCTGGGTACTTATACTGGGGGAACCTATACCTGGCTACCTATACTGGGGGCATCTATGCCTGGATACCTATACTGGGGCACCTATACCTGGCTAGGGCAGGAGGACGAGCTGAGACAGAAAGGGACAAGAGATAACACAGGGGGATAAAAGAGGCACAGGGGGAACAGAGCGAACAAAAGAGGCACAGGGAGAAAAGAGATGAGACTGGAACATGAGGTCACACAGAGGGACACAAAAGAGGCACAAACTGAGGTGAGACAGAGGGGGACAAAAGAGGCACAGGAAGAAAAGAGGAGGACAAAAGAGAATGGATAAAGGATAATAACGGACCTACAAGTCTCTATCTCATTTGTTAACTGGGACTACCTGTATTTTGCCAGTATTTGGCTCCACCCACAACATGCCATGGCCACGCCCACTTTTTGCCGCATCACGCTGTGCATGCCGCTTTCTTCAATGTCGGAGCCATGCACATTTTTCGCCACAGCACACTTCGCGCACGGACATGTGGGTGGGGTGGCTAGTGGGCGGGCACAGCAACCAGTGGGTGGGCCCATGGGGGGGGGGCAGGCCTGATGATGTGTGAGGGGCTCCAAAATTTATGGTGGCGGCCCTGCAGGTGAGTAACAGATACAAGTACACTCTGCTAGCACTGCTCTGCCTACGGTGTGGGGGTGAAGGGGTTGGCTACCTAATACTGGGGCACATCTGACTACACTGGGGAGAGGGGGCTGCCAAGCAAGCAGTATCTCTCTTTTATTTTATGGTGGCGGCCCTGACTAGGGATGTGCTGGGGGAGACATCAGTGGTGTGGCAGGGGCGTGGCTTAAGTGTCCCTCTTTCTCATCTCAAAAAGTTGGGAGGTGGGGGGAGTCATAGAGAAGAGATGCTGCAGCAGGGCTGAAGAAGGATACTGGTGGTGCTGACAGGTGAGCAGGCTTCTGGGGGCCCTGCCCCCCCCCCCCCCCCCAAAGTTCTGGAAGGGCCACATGTGCTGGCTGCAGGCCTGTGGCTCACTAACCAGCACACCACGTTCCAGCACTCCACCTATACCTAGCTACCTATACTGGGAAACCACCTATACCTGGCATTTGTTAACCGGGGACTACCTGTATTTTGCTAGTATTTGGCTCCAACCACAACATGCCATGGTCACACTGTGCACGTCGTTTTCTTCAGTGTTGGAGCCATGCACATTTTTCACTGCAGGGAGTGGGGTGGCTAGTGACCAGTGAGTGGGCCCAGAGAGGGGGCGGGGCAGGCCTGATGATGTGTGAGGGGCCTCAAAATTTCTGATGGCGGCCCTGCAGGTGAGTAACAGATACAAGTACACTCTGCTAGCACTGCTCTGCCTACGGTGTGGGGGTGAAGGGGTTGGCTACCTAATACTGGGGCACATCTGACTACACTGGGGAGAGGGGGCTGCCAAGCAAGCAGTATCTCTCTTTTTGCATAGAACTCTCAGTAACGAAGATTCCGCACAGATCACCTGGCAGGACTAAAGTTGTGGCCACTTGTGATACATTTCAGAATGTAAATCAGGGAGAGGAAAGATTTTACAATGGGAAAACACTGAATAAATATTTTATAAAAGAACATTGTAAAAAATAAGCAATGTTATTCAATGCAGTTTTTTTTTTTTTGTTATTGTTTTTTTTTCTTCACTACAGTTCCTCTTTAAAGAGGAACTTCAGCCTAAACAAACATATTGTCAGTAAGTTACATTAGTTATGTTAACCCTCCTGGCGGTTTGCAAAAAAATCGCCAGGGGGCAGCAAATCTTTTTTTTTAAATTTTTTTTTTTTTTTTTCATGTAGCGAGACAAAGTCTCGCTACATGATAGCCGCTGCTCAGCGGCATCCCCCCAGCCCCTCCGATCGCCGCCGGCGATCGGAGATCCGGAGATCCCGTTCAAAGAACGGGATCTCCTGGAGGGCTTCCCCCGTCGCCATGGCGACGGGCGGGATGACGTCACCGACGTCATCGACGTCGTGACGTCAGAGGGGACTCCGATCTGCCCCATAGCGCTGCCTGGCACTGATTGGCCAGGCAGCGCACGGGGTCTGGGGGGGGGGGGGCGGCCGCGGCGAGAGGAATTGCGGCGGATCGGCGGGTAGCGGCGGCGATCGGGCACTGCACGCAGCTAGCAAAGTGCTAGCTGCGTGCAGCAAAAAAAAAATTATGCAAATCGGCCCAGCGGGGCCTGAGCGGTGCCTTCCGGCGGCATAGCCCGAACTCAGTTCGGGCTTACCGCCAGGAAGGTTAATTCAAATAGATAGGTAATCTAATCTCT
This sequence comes from Hyperolius riggenbachi, assembly GCF_040937935.1. Classification (NCBI taxonomy): domain Eukaryota; kingdom Metazoa; phylum Chordata; class Amphibia; order Anura; family Hyperoliidae; genus Hyperolius; species Hyperolius riggenbachi. The sequence continues at coordinate 413,559,499 of NC_090650.1, forward strand.
TACCCACCCTGTTTTAAAAAATGTGTGATTTCATGAGGGCAGCCATCTTTTTTTGTTGAAAGATGGTGACAGGGAGCATAAGACACAGTTCCAACTGTCTTGTGTCCTTATTACCCCTCCCAGCTGCTAGACAACGAGAACAGCAATATCAGAAATCCCATCATGCTTTGCACAGCATCAGGGGAAAAATGCCCGGGCAGTTTTATTTGATGGGGCGGAGCTTAGCTTCTAAGCAGTCAAAAAGTAGGCTTGGGTATGAAAAACAAAGTTCTGATGCTGTGAACCTGTTAAAGAAACACCAAGCCTTTTCAGTGCTGCTGAGTACATTTTTAGTCTGGAGGTTCACTGTAAGGTAAAAAGGTTGCCATTAATTTAGTTGCACTCTGGTGGCAGACATGGCCAGGGAGTGGGAGATTTTGAATTATATTTACCTTTAGGGCCAACAGTTCAGCTTTAATTAAGCCAATGTTTTCCCCTTTACTCTTCTCATATAGAGGATTAAGCTTCCTACACACACCAGTGGCCCTACATTACACAGCTTGGCCACGCCCGGCCCCTTTGTCAGATCATTGTAAGCTTCTCCGGCTTATTAGATATTTGACAGTTCCGGCCAATCAGCCAAAATCCTCGGAATGTCTCTGGTGACATCCCCCAGTATGCTCTGGCGCTAAGCCCATAGATCCAACATGAATTAAATATAAATTGGAATGGCTAACAGGGTTCGGGTAACTGTCACCCACAATAGACTTTTCAGAGCTGTTCAGGAAAGTGTCTGTTTGGAGTGGGATCTGGAAAAAAAAGATACACATAGTAAAAGTCTTGTTCAGACTGTGTACACACAATACGGTTCTGTCTGGTTTTGTGAAAGGTTACCACGGTAACCGGAATGCTTAACTGTCAGAGAAAACAAAAATTAGGTGAATGGGTCGCACTGCTGACACCTCCAGCCTCCAGATGGTCCCATCCTTGCGTTATTAATGGCTTCCCTGTTGAGATAGCTTAGAAACCAGAAGCAAACAGCGGCCCATTACCGCTACTGTGAACAGACGTGAGAAGGAGAGGGACATGTGTGAAGCTGTATCGCACGTAGCGGGGATGAGGCTGTGAACTTTTCTGAGTAGATCAGATGTGCGTGTGGGTAACAGGAAAAAAAAGCGCAGGCAGCTAGTGGACAAAAAGAGCGCCGCCATTCACTCCCATAATAAATATCGTTTAATGGGCGCTGAACAGAAAAAAAGGGAGCCGGAGATTAATAACGTTTTACAAACGGCGCCCAGAGATTTTTTAATGTTTTATAACTGTGCTTGTGATAATTTACGTTTAGAAAATGCATCCGTAACGAATAACGTTTATAAAAATACTAAACATATTTATCCGATTTAACTAAACCATTATTTAAAATGTTATTCCTTACTATTTGTAAAACATTATTATTCACAAAATAAAGTGATCAGTATGTAACATAAATTGCAATATATTTTTTACAGTCACTATTTGTAAAACATTATTATCCACATAATAAAGCGATTACTAAAGGTGGTGGTTAGGGTTAGGCACCACCAGGGGAGTCTTAGGTTTAGGCAACACCAGGGGGTCTTAGGTTTAGGCACCACCAGGGGGGTCTTAGGTTTAGGCACCACCAGGGGGTCTTAGGTTTAGGCACCACCAGGGGGGTCTAGGGGTTAGGGATAGGTACAGGGAGGTGTGTGAGAGTAGGGTTAGGTATAGTTTTAGTAAAATTTTAGTAATACTTACTAATGTTTTACAACACTTATTTCGAACGTAGTTATATTTATATCATCGTTATAAAACAATATTTTCAGATTTTATTATAAGAAGAAACAATAAATTAAGGTTATTATACAATACAATACAATAACATTTCTATAGCGCTTTTCTCCCATAGGACTCAAAGCGCTTAGGCTCTCTCAGATTCAGTAATTAGTAGGATGAAGTATTCACACAACAAAAGTTATATTTCTGCAAATGCCAGACTGAACAGGTGGGTTTTCAGTCTGGATTTAAACACGTCCAGGGATGGGGCTGTCCTGATCTGTTGAGGTAAGGAGTTCCAAAACGTAGGGGCAGCATGACAGAAGGCTCTGGGACCAAAAGTTTCTAAGTGGACTCTGGGTATGACTAGATTATTAGAACCTGTGGATCTGAGAATGCTGGGATTGCTTCGCAGCTGTAACATATCTTTCATGTATCCAGGGCCTAGATTATTCAGGGATTTAAATGTCAGTAGGCCGATCTTGAATAGGACCCTCCATTCTATAGGTAGCCAGTGAAGGGAATGCAGGACTGGCGTTATGTGGCAGACTGGCAGTGACGGGGTTGGTTGGTTAGCAGTCTGGCAGCAGTATTCTGTATCAGCTGTAGGCGGTACAAGGCCTTTTTTGGAAGGCCAGTGTAGAGAGCATTGCAGTAGTCCCGTCGGGATGTGATGAAGGCGTGGACTAAGGTTGGCAGATCTTCTGGGGGTATGAGGTGCTTGATTTTTGCAATGTTCTTCAGGTGAAAATAGGATGATTTCACCACAGCAGAGATTTGAGTTCTGAAGTTTAAATCCCCATCAATTAGAACTCCCAGGCTACGCACATGATCAGAGCTGCGTAGATCCGTGCCTCCTATTCCCAGTGGTGAAGACTGCAAGTTAAGTTGTTTTGTTATCATGCTCTGCCCTCCAATCAGAAGGACTTCAGTTTTGTCTGCATTTAGTTTCAGCCAGTTGTCATTCATCCATTGCTGTAGTTCACGTAAGCAGGCGTTTATAGTTAGAGTTGGGTCTGTCACACCAGGCTTCAAGGAAAGATATAGTTGGGTGTCGTCTGCATAGCAGTGGTATGTCAGGCCATGTTTTTGGATTAGTTTTCCCAACGGTAGCATGTAAATCGTGAAAAGCAGGGGAGAGAGGATTGAGCCCTGGGGCACCCCATACTTAAGTGTTACAGGGGTGGACAGGAAGGGCCCCATAGACACTTTGTGGGTTCTGCCACTCAAGAAGGATTGGAACCACTGAAGTACTATGCCATCAATGCCGCAGTATTCCTGTAGCCTGTTTATCAAGATGTCATGGTCAACTGTGTCAAAGGCTGCAGAAAGGTCTAGCAGTATGAGGATCGAGCACTCTCCTCTGTCTCTTGCCATGAGCAGGTGGTTGCATATTTGGATGAGGGCGGTTTCAGTGCTGTGGTGTTTCCTGAAGCCAGACTGGAATGGGTCATAACTGTTATTTTGTAGGATTCTGGCTTCTAGCTGGAGGTATACAGCTTTTTCAATTAGCTTTCCCAGAAAGGGGAGGTTAGAGACAGGTCTGTAGCTGGTCATTGCATCTGGGTCCAGGGAGGGTTTTTTGAGGAGAGGCCTGATGATTGCTTCCTTCAGTAAAGCAGGAAATATCCCTGATTGTAAGGAACAGTTAACAATTTTGAGGAATACCGGTACGAACAGGTCGGGGCAGTTCAACATGAACTGTGTTGGGCCAGGATCCAGGTCACAGGTAGTTAGGCGGACGTGAAGGAGGATGGTTGATGTGACTTCTTCATCAATTTCTTTGAAGTTTGACCAAGGTGTTACGTTGTCTCTGCTAATGGTCTTCTATATTAGGCTCAGATGCTGTAAGTTGGATGGCGGACCTTATAGCGGAGACTTTGTCTGTGAAGAAATGGGCAAATTGGTCACAGAGGTCCTTTGAAGACTCGATATTAAGTTTTTGACATGCTGGGTTGCAGAGTTTTTCCACTGTGCGGAACAGTTGGGCTGGTTTGTTAACTGCATTTGCAATCTCTTGTGATAGAAAGGATTATTTTTTTCCTGTGATTACCTTTTGGTAGCTCTTCAAGTGGAAGATTAAGGCATGTTTGTCTTCTGGGGACTGAGATTTGTGCCACAGCCTCTCAAGTTTTCGGCCTTGTCTTTTCAGCTCTTTTATAGCGTTATCAAACCACTGTGCATGATGGTGTGGAGTAAGATATTTGGTGCGCAGAGGAGCAATGGTCTCAAAGGTGGAGGACACACATTTGTTGTATTTAAACACCAGAGTATCAGGGTCCAAGCTGGAGTCAGTCAATTCATCAAAGCTAAGGTTATCTCGGATATGTTGAGGTGTTAGCCCTTTTAAGCGGCGATATTTTATTTGATTCTTGACCTGGTGTTTGACGGCTGGTATTGAGAGGGAGAAGTGGATAGTGTGATGGTCTGACCAGGCAACAGGTTTAATTTCCACATTGGCTATTGACAGTCCAGTATGGAATATAAGGTCCAGAGTGTGACCTTTCCTGTGAGTAGCAGAGCTGATTGATTGGAGGAAGCCCAGTTCATGTAAGGCACGAGGTAGCTCTTTTCCAAATTGTGAGGAGGAGTCGTCCACCCATGTATTGAAATCTCCAAGAACAATCCATCTGGGGTGTTCCAGTGTTAGGTTGCATAGGAGGTCTACAAGTTCCTCAAGGAAGTCTGAGTATTTTTCTGGTGGGCGGTAGATCAGCAATATGTTAATGTTTTCCTCAGCTGAAAGTTGCACCCCCAAGCATTCAAACGAGTTGGTAGGACCTACAGTAAGTAGTCTGATTTTCAAAGCTGATCTAAAGCAAAGTGCAACCCCTCCTCCCCTGCGTTCTTTCCTGTTGCAGTATATCACGGAATAGTTTGTTGGCACAGCTGCCTCCAGGGTGGGGCCAACAGGTTCAGAAAGCCAGGTTTCAGTCAGGCAGGCCAGATCAGAAGACTCTATTAGATCATGTATGATTGCTGTTTTGTTGTTTATTGATCTGATGTTGCAGAGGACAGCCTTGATGGGGCTACCCTGGGAGCTGAGGTCTGAGATTGAGGACTCCAGGAGGGAACAGTCTCCAGATGTGTGGCTGTCATCTCTGCTGGATTGTGCTGGAGCTATTAGGGTTGTTGGCTGGGTGTACTCTGTAGATTTTGTCACAAAGTTATTTTGGTTCTGCAGTGAATAACGTCTTTTCCCACGTCCCCTGGATCCTCTCTTTGTCTTTCTGTAGATTCCAACAGACTTAAAGAGTAACTGTCAGGCTGCAGAAGCTAATTTAAACCTCTATTCTCCTGTGTTAAACAGTTTAGAAGGAAGCCATAAAGCAATTAGTGAAGATAAAAATCTCAGTTACCTTTGATGTGTGCTTATCAGAAAGGCTGTTATAGAACCATAAGGACGCAAGCCGCATACTAAACTGCAAAGCATTCTGGGGCCCTCCCCTCGGCTGCTAATGAGACGGTACAGGAGCTTCTAATCAGTCCAGCGCGTAGCACTGATAAATATCCGGGCAGAGTACACTGCAGGAGTCAGCTATTGTTCCTAGCCACATGGCTCATTAATATTCACTGCACACTGTGTTGTTCAAGTAGGAGCTTATCTGTGATCAGGAAGCAAGCAGGACATGACGACACATTTGACAGAAAAACATGGAGCCTGCCATGAGCTGTCAGGAGCATCTATCTCTGCATATACTATATACAAATTCTGTGAAATCCAAACGTGGACAGTGAAATGCATATGTAATGTAAGTACAGCCAATCTTTAGCTACTGATATATGTGTTTATTTTCTCTGAGACCTTATACCTAACAGCTCCTCTTTAAGTAGAATTATTGTTGATTTGTCAATTGGATATATATTTCTTGGTATACAGCTAGAAGTGTCTGTGCTGAATATTGATCTTTACACATTAGGATGGACAAGAGACAGCTCAGGGCTTCTGCTAAGAAAGGCCCTATTTAAAGTCAAGGTGTGAACTTTCACGGCTGTGGCTGGTATCCTGCAGAGATCAAAGGGCCTGTATAGACTGAATTGTCCTTACACAGAGATGTATGGATGGACAGCATGGATTTGAAAACACAGTCCTTTGTTTAGGAGTTTGAAGATATAATATATAATATATGTAGAAAAATATAGTCTATTGAGCATAGATGCTGAAGATAATCGATGAAAGTTACTCACAGGATGGGAGACGGCGGGCACAAAGAGGCAGAAAGTCTTTAAGGTCTCAGGTCAATTCCAAGGAAGGTGTGCAGTGTCCAGCAGTGTGTGATACCAAGGAAGATCCAATCCAGCTTAAATCTTTGCCATCCCAAGTAATCCAGGTGTTCTGAAAGGTTATAGGTGTTGCTGGAGAAGTGATACATTAGAATCCACTGAAATTTCGGTCCAGTCTTTCCATTAAGAGGTTTAAAGTAGCAGAAATGAGATGTAATGTCTGGAGCAGCCTTAGAGAGCAGCAGCACCAGTCTGGGCGCGCTCAGTAAGTCAGTAAGTCAGTTATTCACAATAATACAGTATACAATTATAACGATTAAACATATATTAACTTTTTTTAAGAAACGTAATTATAAGTTTCACTTTTGAAACACGGAAGATTAACGTTTTCACAATTGCCGATTTCATACACATTATTTAATGATTTATAAATGTGTAAACATTATTTGTAAACGAAATACAGCACAATATTTTTATAAACGCTACCAATGCTTATCATTTACACCCCGCGCCCTTTTTTCCCGACGTCCTTTTTTGATGTACGCGTTTGTGTGTGATGCAGCAGTGTGGTCTGCACACGGAGATAGGCACCCAGTATAACAAGTTAGAACTCTTTACTGAAGAAAACATGCAGGGATTAAAGGGACTCCGAGCTCTAAATAAAAATGAAATTGGTACTCACTTGGAGCTTTCTGCAGCCCACCATAGGTCGGAAGGTCCCTCGGCGTCCATCTGGCTCTTCTCCCAGGGCCTGGTCAGAAATGGCTACTCAGCGGCTCCCGGCGACACTCGGGCCCAGTGTCGCCGGGAGCTGCCGGGGAGCCATTTCTGCCCAGGCCCTGGGAGAAGAGCCAGATAGACGCCGAGGGACCTTCCGACCCAGTGCTGGGCCGAAATTACGCATGCGCGTAATTACGCATCGTAATTTACCGTTTTTTTACGCGTAAGCATTACGCGTAACTTACGGTCTTACGGTCTTAAAGCGGTATTGTAATTACGCCGCCTACCGTAATTGCTAGGCATGCGTAATTTTACGAACACTTACGCGTAATTTTACGCGTAATTACTAACGTAAAATCTCCCATTTTCTAAGAGTAGCCAATCAGTCAACATCCTAAGCAACTAATAGTATCTTCTCCCGCCCTTCAGTATAAGCGTACGTTTTGACGCATACGATTGATATGTACGCAATAACTGTCACATTGACGGCTATTGCGTGCATATCGTCCGCATGCGTCAAAAAATACGCATTAATTGGTATTACGGCACTACGCGTAACATCGTAGTGTAAGCGCCTTCATTACGGTATCCTTACGCGTAATTGCGTAAGTTTACGCGTAATTACGGTGATGTACCGTAGATAATTTCCTACGCCGTAACCGTAATTGCGTAATGCGTAATAGCGTAAAATTACGTGTAATAATCCGTAAGCGTAGATTTTTCCATTACGAGCAGCACTGTTCCGACCTACTGTGGGCTGCAGAAAGCCCCAAGTGAGTACCAATTTCATTTTTATTTAGAGCTTGGAGTCCCTTTAAAGGGTACCATACTGACCCGGGGCTGACTTAACCACCCTGGCGTTACGTTTATTTGCAGCGCACGGCCGTGTTTTTTTTTTCAATTTTTTTTAGCCTAGCGCTAACTACATGATTCTCCCCTTCCTGCCGAATCCTTCCCACCCCTCCGATCACCGCCGGCGATCATACCCAACAGGAAATCCTGCTCTGAACGGGATTTCCTGTATGGGCTTCCCTCATCGCCATGGCGACAATCGGAATCAACGTCATGACGTCAGGCGGAGTCCCGATTCACCCCATAGCGCAGCCTGGTGGTGATTGGCCAGGCTGCGCAAGGGGTCTGCGGGGGGGGGCTTCTTTCGCGGCGGGTAGCGGTGGATCGGCAGCGAGCGGCGGCGAGCGATTACAACACGCAGCTAGCAAAGTGCTAGCTGCGTGTTTAAAAAAAAAATGATTAAAATCGTCCCACCAGGGCCTGAGCAATCCACCGCGACGGTCATGGACGAGCTGAGCTCCTCCATACCACTAAGGTGGTTAAGCCCCCTTAAGGCCGTTTGTCCCTTGATGTCTCCCCGGGTGCCTCCTGTCACCCGCCATAGTGCCTGAAAGCCTTGCCGAGTCTTGCTTCATCGCACATGCATAGCCCAGCTAGGCGTGCTCCCCCGTCGTGCTCCCATTGCCGGGAGTGTTCTGTGCATGCATAGTACTACTGCACAGGCGCAGAACAAGCAACGGGGAAGCATGCGCGATGAAGCATAACTCGGCCAGGCTTTCGGGCACTATGGCGTGTGGCACAACTTCTGGACCCCTCTGGTGTCCACTATCACCTTGAGCACCTGCACCACATGACACTGGCGCAAATGTTGTGAAGTGCCAGTCAGTATGGGCACTTACAGTGACACCAAACACCAGAGGACCCTTTTGGCTGCAAGCAACCCAAATAATGGCTGAAATTCTGGAAAAACCTGTCCTTCTATGCCCCAAGATCTGTTTATTGGGGATAGTGCCTGAACACCAATACAGTAAATTTGAACGTACCATGCTACGTGAGGCCCTTTTATACGCACGTAGGACTATCACAATGGGGTGGATCACTACTCAAACTCCATCAATCTCTGACTGAATTATACAGGTTAATAATGTTCTACCATATATTAAACTGGTATAGCAACACATAAACTGTCCTGGCAAATATACCAAAGTATGGGGCAAATGGGTTCTATCACCGTCCACAGATATATTATAATTGTCCTCTAATACATGCTAATCCTTTCATCTATGTATGATGTATTTGATGGCCTTTTTCTTGTGGTACAATATGTCATGTTGACATATATATTACTATTTATATAATTCCTTTTAAATCTGTATTTTTACTTCTGATTCAGTCTAACACCTACCCATATGAGCAAAATATTGTAACATCTTTTTTACCTGTACAATGAAGCTATTATTGCTCTGTCTATGTATATACAGATTACTGTTCAATAAAGCCGTGTTTAACAAAAAACACCAGAGGACGCCAGGTCCAGGACACTGAGCACAAGCGCTAGAGGACTCTTTACTCTTTACTCTTGGGTGGCAGACCGGCAGGTGGCAGCAGGATGATTTCCAAAAGATTTGATGCAGAAATCTATTGGAAATTGGTGTACAGTAAGCCCCATCCTAGCATGAAAAGACAAATCTCATTCCTTGTCCTATTAATCCTTGTTCTAAAGCAAGACCAATTTAAAACTTGCCCTGAGACCCATAGCTTCATAGATACGCCACTGCTTCAGCCCCCCCAACAAGTGAATGGCGACTCCACTGCAAGCTCAGCAGAGTATGGTGGCAGAGGAGTGTAGTCACGTATCTGGATGGAGAGCTTCATCCTGTCTGTGACTTCTCTCTTCATTCTCGCTGGCATCTGTTCTGTGACCCAGCGGCGGCATCTGTGCAGACCTGATGCTGGCAGGACTGGATTTGTACTTTACAGCGCCCAAGGCCCGGATCAGAAATGCTTCTCTACAACCCTGGCACTAAACTGAAGCATGTATGTTCCATATCATGGATCATCAGGAGATAGCACTTTCTCATCGTACACCAGGAAGTAAGGAAGAAGAACGGAGATCTGGAATTCAGACTTTGTGTGCAGCAAAGCCGGTCGGCTTCAGAGCAGGAGAGGTGATTTATTTTGACATGCAGTCTCTTATCTCTGCCCAAGTCCTACCGCCCTTCTGCCCTTCTGCTTTTTTAGCGCTCAATGCCATGGCTTTTGCGGCCTTTCCATAAATCCGGCCCTGGACACCGGTCCTGAAGGAGTCCTGATAGACCTGAAAGCTTGGGTGTTGGAGACCTGATACCAGCCTTAATGCTCTAGTCTAGAAGATGTTCCAGCACCCTGAAGATGTGCCTAGATTAGAATATTTTTTCTGCCTCCATCCACCTTTAAACCTAGGTGCGTCTTATGGCCAGGTCTTATTGAGCAAAAAATACGGTATTTATGTACCGTATATACTCGCATACAAGCCGAATTTTTGACCCCCAAAAAGGGGGACAAAAGTTGGGGGGTCGGCTTGAATGCGAGTCATGTTGGTCCGTGCCCCCCCCCCCCCCCCCCCCCGCTGGTCCGCGGGTCCCCCGCTCCCCCCACGGCCGCCGCCACTGCTATTACCTGCCCGCATCTTCTATTCCCCTCTCCGTGCTTGTAAACATTCACAGCAGCGCGCCTGGCGCTGCTACTGTGACGAGGCAGGAGGCAGGAAAGAGCGCGGCTTCCTGTTACTATGGGAACCGCTCTTTCCTGGCTCGCCGCTCGTCACAGTAGCAGCGCCGGGCACGCTGCTGTGAATGTTAACAAGCACGGAGAGGGGAATAGAAGATGCGGGGAGGTAATAGCAGCGGCGGTGGGGGCAGGGGGGCAACTATACTACCTACACTGGGCACTTTACTAGCTATACTGAGCATTATACTGAGCACTATACTAGCTAAACTGGGGCACTTTACTAGCTATACTGAGCACTATACTAGCTATACTGAGCACTATACTAGCTAAACTAGGGCACTTTATTAGCTATACTGAGCACTATACTAGCTATACTGAGCACTATACTAGCTAAACTGGGGCACTTTACTAGCTATACTGAGCACTATACTAGCTAAACTGGGGCACTTTACTAGCTATACTGAGCACTATACTAGCTATACTGAGCACTATACTAGCTATACTGAGCACTATACTAGCTAAACTGGGGCACTTTACTAGCTATACTGAGCACTATACTAGCTAAACTGGGGCACTATACTAGCTATACTGAGCACTATACTAGCTAAACTGGGGCACTTTACTAGCTATACTGAGCACTATACTAGCTAAACTGGGGCACTTTACTAGCTATACTGAGCACTATACTAGCTATACTGAGCACTATACTAGCTAAACTGGGGCACTTTACTAGCTATACTGAGCACTATACTAGCTATACTAAGCACTATACTAGCTAAACTGGGGCACTTTACTAGCTATACTGAGCACTATACTAGCTATACTGAGCACTATACTAGCTATACTGGGGCACTACCTACCCATACTGGGCACTTTACTAGCTATACTGGGACACACTAGGGGAATAAGGCGGCCAGCAATTCCTACCCCCGGCTTATATGGGGGTCAATCATTTTTCCCTGGTTTTTCAGGTAAAAGTTGGGGGGTCGGCTTATATGCGGGTCGGCTTTTATGCGAGTATATACGGTATATATCTGGGAACCTCAGTTTCTCCACCAGAAAGTCTGGTTGGGCTCTACCCACATTCTGACAGAAGATAAAAGAAGATCTGATCATTTCCCTTTGCAGTTGTTGCAGTCCCCAGAAAGTGGCTGTTCTTCTAAAGGCCTCGGCGCTGCGCGTCACCCAACAAGAATGACTACAGGGCGGCTGTGACTGATCTGAGCTGAGCCGACATCTCAGCGGCTCAGAATGACCACAGTGAGAGCAGATTGAGTTTGTAATGTTTGTACATTGCACTAAACAAACCGTAATTAGTTCTCTGTGGAATTAAGGAGAGGAAGTGGTGCCTATCTCTCCACGCAAGCAGCGCAGGGCCGGGAATACCGGCATCACAGGCACATCTGGAGGGTCTTACTTACTGGAAGCTTCAAAAGTCACTAAACAAGAGCGTTCTGTAAAGTCGTTGAATGGCAATTTGTCGGTGTCAGATGCTAGGAAGTCACCGCAGTGTGTGTGTTTTGTCACTGGACGACAAGATTCAGACCACACTAGACATATCGAAATTCAAAGCCTGACTTCGGGAAGAATAAAACGGACCTAAACTCAGAACTTCCTCTCTGCTCTAAAAGATACGCAACAGCATAATAACCTTCAAACAAAAACATTTCTTCATTACAGCTGATACAAACCCTGCAAAACAAAGCTGCAGTGTGTCTACCTCCTGCTTTCGATTTCTGATGTTTCGTTTTGCCGAGTTCTGTTTTTCTGATTTTCGTTTTTCAGATTATCCAATTTCTGAGGAGTATTTTATTTTTCTTTTTTTACATCAGACAGTTTAAAAAAATGACAAAAAAAATATCAGAACATCGGAAATCAGAAAAAAAAAATGAATTTTGTGATTGGTCTAAAATTACCGGGGTAATACGATTTTTTGCATAAAAATTCAGCATTCTCTGATTGGTCCAATGCTTCCGAGTTCTGTGTGTGGGCTAAAATTATCAAGTTGCAGTAAATTGGATTTCTGTTATTTGAAATGCTGATTTCCGCTGAATCCGATTGACCATCCCTATCAGGGGCGTAACTAGAAATCCCCGGGCCCCCTGCAAAAAAAAAAATCCCGGGCCCCCTTCCCCCCCCCTTTCTCCCGGCCCGCTCAGGGCCTTTTTGGGGGGCAGGAGGGGTCGCAACATAAGAGGAGAGTGTGGCAGATCAGTGGGGAGGGGGGACATTCCCGCCCCCCTCCATCACCTCGGGCTCTCCTCTCAGCAATCATCAGTGGCAGCGGGCAGCGGCGGCAGGCTGAACACATACTTCCATCGTGCAGGAGGTCTCCGATCTCTAAGAGCTTCATGCTACTTCCTGTTTACACAGGATGTAAAATGAAGCACTTACTGATTGGAACCTCCGGCGCGATGGAGATATGTGTTCAGCCTGCTGCCACTGATGATTGGTGAGAGGAGAGCCCGAGGTGAGGGAGGGGGGTGGGAACGTCCCGCCTCCCCACTGATCTGCCACACTCTCCTCTTATATTGCAACCCCTCCTGCCCCCCAAAAGGCCCTGAGCCCCCCCCCCCCCCAAGTGGGGCCCCGGGCCCCCCGCGGGGGCAGGGGTCGCATCCCTATTGTTACACCCCTGATCCCTACTCATTGCTGATGGGAGCCTCTGGTACCTTTAAGGACCAGCAGCTTTTTTTTTTTTTTTTTTCATTTCTTTCACTTCATAAATACTTTGATTGGCTGAGATTGGCTCACAGTGATCAGAAGGTCAATACAGTAAAAAAAAAAAAAAAAAGCTAATTTGACTGGCACTCGTAGCATACTGGATAAGGGCAGTTGGATATCAGAACTGAGCAGACTGTGCTCTCTACCTGGTGAAGATTCACAATAAGTAGCTGAGAAAAAAAAGCAGGTCCGGCGTAATGACCTAATTACGATTTTGCGAAATTTCGCGTAATTAGTGTAATTACGATTATGGCCGTAAGTACATAATCGTAATGAAGAAGGATTTCGCGAAATTTCGCGTAAGCGTAATTTTCGCGTAATTTTCGCATTACAGTCGTGTCATGCCGTAATTTCGCATTAAACGCTACCGTAATTTCGCGTTAAACTTAAACCGTAACGCTCCGTATAATATAAAAAAAGCCGCCGACTTTAAGGGTTAATAGCAAAGCCCCCTTAAATGCTAAGAGCCTCAAATTTGGAGAATATATTAAGGAGATCAGGAGGAATAAGAGGAAAATTTTTTTTTTCAAAAAGACCTTATAGTTTTTGAGAAAATCGATGTTAAAGTTTCAAACGAAAAATGTAAACATTTAAAAACCCGCCGACTTTAACGGTTAATAGCAAAGCCTGCTTAAAGTTTAGGAACACCAAATTCCCAGGGTATATTAAGGGGATCAGTGGGAATAAGAGGAAAAATTTTTTTTTCAAAAAGACCTTATAGTTTTTGAGAAAATCGATTTTTAAGTTTCAAGGGCGAAAATGTCTTTTAAATGCGGAAAATGTCAGTTTTTTTTGCACAGGTAACAATAGTGTATTATTTTCATAGATTCCCCCAAGTGGTAAGAGTTTTACTTACTTCGTTCTGAGTGTGGGAAATATAAAAAAAAACCGACGTGGGGTCCCCCCTCCCAGACCTCTTTAACCCCTTGTCCCCCATGCAGGCTGGGATAGCCAGAATGCGGAGCACCGGCCGCGTGGGGCTCCGCACCCTGACTATACCAGCCCGCATGGTCCATGGATTGGGGGGTCTCGGAAGGGGAGGGGCAGCCAAGCTTTCCCCTCCCCCTCCGAGCCCTTGTCCAATCCAAGGACAAGGGGCTCTTCTCCACCTCCGATGGGCGGTGGAGGTGGAGGCCGCGATTTCCTGGGGGGGAGGTTCATGGTGGAATCTGGGAGTCCCCTTTAAAAAGGGGTCCCCCAGATGCCCACCCCCCCTCCCAGGAGAAATGAGTATAGAGGTACTTGTACCCCATACCCATTTCCTTTAAGAGTTAAAGTAAATAAACACACAGACACTTAGAAAAAGTATTTTAATTGAACAAAAAACATAACCACGAAAAAAGTCCTTTAATATTCTTAATTAACCATTAATACTTACCTGTCCCTTTAAATAAATGATCCCTCGCAATATCCTCGGAAATGTTCTATCAGTTACAATGTAACAAAGTTATTACAATGTAACAACTTTGTTACATTGTAACTACGCCGCACCCGACGCCACTCGCCGCTCAGCCGCCGCATACGCGTCCGTGCAGGACGCTAAGTCCCCGCAGCTCCCGCTGTCCACCCCGCCCACATCTGTCACCCACATGTCACCCACATGTGGGTGACATGTAGGTGACATGTGGGAGAGGCGGGGAGGGCAGCGGAGCCGGCGGGGACTTAGCGTCCTGCACAGACCCGACAGAGCTCTGAGCTATATAGCTCAGAGCTCTGAGAAGCATCTTTGTATTTGGGCTCCAAGGAGCCCCATTGGTCCTTAGCAGACCAATGGGGTTCCTTCAAATCAGAAGGAACCCCATTGGTCTGCTAAGGACCAATGGGGCTCCTTGGAGCCCAAATACAAAGATGCTTAGAGAGCTCTGAGCTATATAGCTCAGAGCTCTGTCGGGTCCTGCAGCGCAGACGCGGTGGCGGCGGCGGCGGTGAGTGACTTTGGGTGCGGCGTAGTTACAATGTAACAAAGTTGTTACATTGCAATAACTTTGTTACATTGTAACTGATAGAACATTTCCGAGGATATTGCGTGGGATCATTTATTTAAAGGGACAGGTAAGTATTAATGGTTAATTAAGAATATTAAAGGACTTTTTTCGTGGTTATGTTTTTTGTTCAATTAAAATACTTTTTCTATGTGTTTATGTGTTTATTTACTTTTAACTCTTAAAGGAAATGGGTAAGGGGTACAAGTACCTCTATACTCATTTCTCCTGGGAGGGGGGGTGGGCATCTGGGGGACCCCTTTTTAAAGGGGACTCCCAGATTCCACCATGAACCCCCCACCCAGGAAATCGCGGCCTCCACCTCCACCGCCCATCGGAGGTGGAGAAGAGCCCCTTGTCCTTGGATTGGACAAGGGCTCGGAGGGGGAGGGGAAAGCTTGGCTGCCCCTCCCCTTCCGAGACCCCCCAATCCATGGACCATGCGGGCTGGTATAGTCAGGGTGCGGAGCCCCACGCGGCCGGTGCTCCGCATTCTGGCTATCCCAGCCTGCATGGGGGACAAGGGGTTAAAGAGGTCTGGGAGGGGGGATCCCACGTCGTTTTTTTTTTATATTTCCCACACTCAGAACGAAGTAAGTAAAACTCTTCCCACTTGGGGGAATCTATGAAAATAATACACTATTGTTACCTGTGCAAAAAAAACTGACATTTTCCGCATTTAAAAGACATTTTTGCCCTTGAAACTTAAAAATCGATTTTCTCAAAAACTATAAGGTCTTTTTGAAAAAAAAAAATTTTCCTCTTATTCCCACTGATCCCCTTAATATACCCTAGGAATTTGGTGTTCCTAAACTTTAAGCAGGCTTTGCTATTAACCGTTAAAGTCGGCGGGTTTTTAAATGTATACATTTTTACTTTGAAACTTTAACATCGATTTTCTCAAAAACTATAAGGTCTTTTTGAAAAAAAAAAATTTCCTCTTATTCCTCCTGATCTCCTTAATATATTCTTCAAATTTGAGGCTCTTAGCATTTAAGGGGGCTTTGCTATTAACCCTTAAAGTCGGCGGCTTTTTTATATTATACGGAGCGTTACGGTTTAACGCGAAATTACGGTAGCGTTTAATGCGAAATTACGGCATGAACGAAACGCGAAATTTCGCGTTGAAAATTACGCTTACGGTATTTTCAATTACGATTTTAATGGCAATTTCGCTACGCTAATTTCGCATCGTAATCGCAAATTTCGCATGCGTAATTATAGTAATGCGAAATTACGAAAATTTCAGCTCAACTCTAGGTCCGGCACCAGTCTCAATGCTTCAGTAAAAATGTATTCCAACAAGTACAATAAGGTCACATGAGTGTACAAAAAGACAGCCTGACCGACGTTTCGCAGGTCCCCCTGCTTCGTCAGAGGCCAATAGCCTCTGACGAAGCATTTTTGTACTCCCATGTGACCTTAGTACCTGTTGGAATAAATTTTCACTGAAGCATTGAGACTGGTACCGTTCCTGCTTTTCTTCTCGGCTACTGATCAGGAGGTCAGGAGCCAATGAAAACAGCTGCTGACCAAGTTACAGAAGACAGTTTTAAGCCTGCGGGGACACGCATATTGCGTTCCGTGTCCGGAACCGGGCAGCATTAAAACTATGTCTCATCACGCTTAAGCTGCCACAATGTGGTGTAGTTTACACCAGGCTTGGATTTACATCACAGGAGCCTAAAGGCACAGATGTCCTGGAATCCTAGTCTCCGCCCCCTATGAACCTACAAACTCCCACCAAGCTGAACCACAAGTGTGCTGGCTGTTCCAGCTGTCACTTCTCCCTTACTTCCATTGTCTGTCATAGGTAGCTACAGGTGCCCCTTAGTATTAGGTAGCCAGAGGTAGCTTCAGTAAGTATTAGGTAGCTAGAGGTCGCCTCAGCACTAAGAAGCTAGAGGTGCCCCCAACTGAAGGGAGATCTTGTCAGGGGAATACCAAGAGCTGAGTGAGTAAGCTCTCATTTACACTCCGCTCAGGACTCTGCGTAGGGAAGGAGGGAGGGAGGTGCTCGGGGAGGGGAGTTATCCGCATTTCCATCATCAGGCGCCTGTAGGCATGTGCCTACAGTGCCTTATGGTAAATCCAGCCCTGGTTTTAGCTATCCATGGCTCAAACACAGCCACTAATTTGCTAACATTTCAATAGCCCCACTATACTGTAGTGTGATATGACCCAGGTAAAAGTTGCACAGTTATGACAACAAACAGCAGACAAATATCAAACTCACACGGCTCATGGATCGTTGGCCCTGCACAACCTTATTAAATATACTCCTAAAATGACTGGTTGATGTCAATTAAAATGTATAACTAATATAATTTATAAAGGACAGGTTTCCATTTTCGGATGATATTTTTCCCACCCAGCTTTGCAGTAAAAATGAACCCATAGACGTCTCCTTTCACTGGCCCTGACGTTTATTTGTGAATCTGTCAGCTTTAATGACTCCAAACGGCTGAGGAAGTGAAGCCCATTTAGCCTGCAACAAACGCCGCCGCCGCGTTCTCAGAGGCCATATTGTGCTGGGAAACAGGCCTGCGCCAAATTGTGTTTAAGACAAGACAAAAAAAAATGCCTTTTCAGGCCTTATATTAATTTTGGATTAGCTGGAGGTTCCTGGAAAGGGAGACAAGGGAAAGTTTACAATGCAGGTCTTTGAATACGGCCCACTAATCTTACAATCGCAAAGCAGCTCACGGGAAAAAACAAGCAAACGAGTCCGGTGCCAACGGCTGCACGATTGGATTAGAGGAGTATTTAATGGTGATGAAGTCGTTTCCAGGCAATCTCTGCTACAGAGGATTGTAATTTCTCACCCAAGTGGAACAATGGACTTATCACACATACAGTATGACTGTGTGTGTGTGTGTGTGTGTGTGTGTATTGTGTTGTGGGTTGTGTGTGTGTATATGTGTGTGTGTGTGTGTGTGTATTGTGTTGTGGGTTGTGTGTGTGTATATGTGTGTGTGTGTGTGTGTGTGTGTTGTGTGTTGTGTGTGTGTGTATTGTGTTGTGGGTTGTGTGTGTGTGCGTGCGTGTGTATTGTGTTGTGTGTGCGTGTGTGTATTGTGTTGTGTGTGCGTGTGTGTATTGTATTGTGTGTGTGTGTATTGTGTTGTGTGTGTGGTGTGTATTGTGTGTGTGTGGTGTATTGTGTTGTGTGTGTGTGTGTATGTGTGGTGTGTGTGTGTGTGTGTGTGGTGTGTGTGTGTGTGTGTGTGTGTGTGTGTGGTGTGTGTGTGTGTGTGTGGTGTGTGTGTGTGTGGTGTGTGTGTGTGTGTGTGTGTGCGCGTGTGTGTGTGTGTGTGTTGTGTGTGCGTGTGTGTATTGTGTTGTGTGTTGTGTGTGTGTGTGTATATTGTGTTGTGTGTGTGTGGTGTGTGTGGTGTATTGTGTTGTGTGTGTGTGTGTGTGTGTGTGCGGGTGTGTGTGTGTGTGTGTGTGTGTGTGTGTGTGTGTGTGTGTGTGTGTGTGTGTGTGTGTTGTGTGCGCGTGTGTGTATTGTGTTGTGTGTATTGTGTTGTGTGTGTGTGGTGTGTGTGTGGTGTGTGTGGTGTATTGTGTTGTGTGTGTGTGTGTGTGTGGGGGGGGGGGTGATGTGTGTGTATGTGTGTGCAGAGGGCCCAACCGCCCCAATTTCGTCGGGACTGTCACGATTTTGGGGGCTCTACCGCTATCACGGTATGAGCCCCCCATGCTGCAGTCTGCAATCTGCAGTGAGGGTAAAACAAAAATGATTGAGGCGCCAGCTGCGCCTAAGTGGGATGCGGGATGCAAGCATCACATTACTACCTCCCTCCCTCCCTTGAAATCTGCCCCGTGTGTGTCCCCCGTTAGCAGAGTGTGTGGTGTATGTATGTGTGTGTGTGTGTGTGGTGTGTGTGGGGTTGTGTGGTGTGTATTGTGTTGTGGGTTGTGTGTGTGTGTGTGTGTGTGTGTGTGTGTGTGTGTGTGTGTGTGTGTGTGTGTGTGTGTGTGTGTGTGTGTGTGTATTGTGTTGTGGGTTGTGTGTGTGTATATGTGTGTGTGTGTTGTGTTGTGTGTTGTGTGTGTGTATTGTGTTGTGGGTTGTGTGTGTGTGCGTGCGTGTGTATTGTGTTGTGTGTGCGTGTGTGTATTGTGTTGTGTGTGCGTGTGTGTATTGTATTGTGTGTGTGTGTATTGTGTTGTGTGTGTGGTGTGTATTGTGTGTGTGTGGTGTATTGTGTTGTGTGTGTGTGTGTGTATGTGTGGTGTGTGTGTGTGTGTGTGTGTGTGTGTGGTGTGTGTGTGTGTGTGTGTGTGTGTGTGTGTGTGGTGTGTGTGTGTGTGGTGTGTGTGTGTGTGTGTGTGTGTGTGTGTGTGTGTGTGTGTGTGTGTGTGTGCGCGTGTGCGCGTGTGTGTGTTGTGTGTGCGTGTGTGTATTGTGTTGTGTGTTGTGTGTGTGTGTGTATATTGTGTTGTGTGTGTGTGGTGTGTGTGGTGTATTGTGTTGTGTGTGTGTGTGTGTGTGGTGTGTGTGTGTGTGTGTGTGTGTGTGTGTGTGTGTGTGTGTGTGTGTGTGTGTGTGCGCGTGTGTGTGTGTGTGTGTTGTGTGCGCGTGTGTGTATTGTGTTGTGTGTGTGTATTGTGTTGTGTGTGTGTGGTGTGTGTGGTGTATTGTGTTGTGTGTGTGTGTGTGTGTGGGGGGGGGGGGTGATGTGTGTGTATGTGTGTGCAGAGGGCCCAACCGCCCCAATTTCGTCGGGACTGTCACGATTTTGGGGGCTCTACCGCTATCACGGTATGAGCCCCCCATGCTGCAGTCTGCAGTCTGCAGTGAGGGTAAAACAAAAATGATTGAGGCGCCAGCTGCGCCTAAGTGGGATGCGGGATGCAGGCATCACATTACTACCTCCCTCCCTCCCTCCCTCCCTTGAAATCTGCCCCGTGTGTGTCCCCCGTTAGCAGAGTGTGTGGTGTATGTATGTGTGTGTGTGTGTGGTGTGTGTGGGGTTATGTGTGTGTGGTGTGTGTGTATGTATGTGTGTGTGGTGTATGTATGTGTGTGTGTGGTGTGTATGTGTGTGGTGTGTGTGCGTGTGTGTGTGGGGTGTGTGTGCATGTGTGGTGTGTGTGAGTATATGTGTGTATGTGTAGTGTGTGT